>NC_133326.1:530088369-530242536 GCF_042186555.1 Aquarana catesbeiana
TCACTTTATTACACTTTTATTTCTGATATTTATGGCTATGCATATTAATTTAATCCATATTGAGCACCATATTTGATTGGCTGCTTCTGCTTGGCATATACACACAATCAAATAGTGCTCAATATGGATTAAATAAATAGATATCATAAAGTTTAATAAAGTGATTTGTGCAACAAGCTCCTTAAATAGTCTACATTCAGTGAAAGTTCATGCAGTGCAAACTTTGCAGTACATGAACTTTCACTGAATGTAGAATGTTTAATGACCAGGGGCGAACTGATCCATTGGGCAGTTTATGTAGTACTAATCCATAATTTGTTAATAGAAGGATTAAAGAGCTTGACTTGTAGTTTTGTTAGCTGTTTTTTTTTGTTTTTGTTTTGTTTTTTGACAGGGGCGCAGTTTCAGTGCTTGCCATAGGCGCCATTTTCCCTGGATACGCCTCTGACGCGCTATGACTGAAACACGATGTGACTGGAACACGCTGTGACTGGGACATGCTATGACAGAACACGCTATGACAGCCCTGCTATGACAGAAGCAGAAAAAGAAGATAAAAAGATTGTTACTCGAGTTTTATATCTGAAGTATTCTTAAAAGACTTCCCCTTTAAGCAATCATGTTCTTTCCAGGAATTTGATTATTCTCT
The DNA here is from genome assembly GCF_042186555.1 of Aquarana catesbeiana. NCBI lineage: Eukaryota > Metazoa > Chordata > Amphibia > Anura > Ranidae > Aquarana > Aquarana catesbeiana. Next base: position 530,089,019 of record NC_133326.1, read on the forward strand.
TCAGATTAGACAAATCTGTTTGCATCTATAAAGGTAACCAATGACTTGTCCATTGTTAGGCAGCAACATGGCCGGCACACTGTGCAAGACACTGCTTCCCACCCTTGATTCCCAGCCAACATCACACATGTCTGCAGTATTTTACAAGGATCTCTTTTATAAACTGCCATGAAATGCATACAATCCAGCCACCTCCTGGCGGGTGGGCACGCGTCCCCCCGCAATGATGCCCGCGTGGGCCCGGAGAAGTGGGTGGATGGGGGGGCGCCCCCCCGATGAGGCCAGTGTGTGCTCGGGAAAAGTGGGTGGATGGGTGGGCGCCCCCCCAAAGATGCCCGGCGTGAGCACCGGGAGAAGCGGGCAGGCGGCCCCCCTCAATGATGCCGGATTGAGCACCGGGAGAAATAGATGGACGGGCAGGCGCCCCCTTCGATGATGCCATCGTGAGCCAGGGGGAAGTGAGTGAACGGGCGCTCCCCCCGGATGATGCCCAGCGTGAGCACTGGGAGAGGAACTGCCACAAGACTGCTGCAGCCGACCGCTGCTCTGCAAGGAAATCGGAAGTGACATGCGTCAGCTGTAACCCTGAATGTGAGCCAATGCAGGATCAGACAGAGGAGGAGGGATATATACCCCTCAGATTCCTCCTACAAATACAGGCTAGCCCCCGGCCTTCTTACTTGTGTGCTAAATAGCACATATCTACAGTATGCCAGTGTCCATGCTAAGTAAGGGCAGCCAAAGCTGGTGTAGCTTACTTCCTGGAATTTGTGCATCTGATCACCCAGCGTGCACATCTGATACTCCCAAAAGCTCTATAAGCACACAGAAAGGGAACCCGATTGTTTACAACTTGCCATACCAACGCCTCCCAATCGTGTCATTTCCAGTATGGAAATACCGCAATAGTGAACGCTTAGGATGCCTGAACACTCCTGGTATCAATGCCAGCATTATCCCAACTTCAACTGGATATCCTAATGACATCACTTGCCTAGGCGGCTGGGACCGGAAGTGTCGGGAAATTTAAAAAAAAAAAGGTACTTTCAAATAGTAAAAATTATAATATCCATATATTATGGCACTACGGGTGGGCATTGTGATGGGGATAACTTTAAAAAATGGGTGAAGATCTGCTTTAAATAGCAGTACAGGTTTCTGAGAAGGAAACTGCCAACATTGAGTAGGCAAGGAGATGTGGTAAGCTTACAGATATCAAGCTGTATAATTGGGTACCACCATCACAATGGAGGAGCAGTGGAGGTTGCAATGCTCAATTTGGTATAATGTTGTCTGTCCAGGGTCTTCACTCTTACCACAGATATGATGAAGAGAGCCTTATCTCTTTGATGCATTTGTAATTAATTTTAAATGATGTTTAATGCTACAGAAGTAGGAAAACTTGACTCTCTACGGTAAGCAGGGACAGAACCAGGAGCTCTCCAAGAGAGATAGAAATCTAGAGGAACGTTTCCTTTTGGATGGACCATTAAAGTCCATTGATTGGATCTCTTAGGAACTTTAGTCTGCAATAATAAAATGTGGACATGTCACACTATACACAATTATACACAACAGTCCTTGAGCTCTAGGCAAGTGCTTGGGTTTAGGTGGTGCCACCAGTCACCTACAGACAGAAGGATGCTTTTTCTCAGGCCCCTCACCCTCAGTGATTGTACTGCAATATTGTAACTTTGCATGTGATTATTGCCAAGAACTGCATAGGCATCATGATTTACATGATTTTGCATCTTAGTCCAGGAAGTACAGTAGATGATAACCCTGGATGATACCTGAACAAAAGATGGCTCCATCATTCTGGAGAGAAAAGCAAGTGAAGACTTTGTCATGGGGAGTATTGTGATTCCTCTGAAAGGAAATCAATACTTGGAAGTCTTATGCCGCGTACACACGATCGGATTTTCCGACGGGAAATGTTGGATGTGAGCTTGTTGGCGGTAAGTCCGACCGTGTATATGCTCCATCGGACATTTGTTATCGGACTTTCCGCCAACAAATGTTGGCTAGCATTCTCTCCAATTTTCCGCTAACAAATGTGTGTTGTCGGACTTTCCAATTGTGTGTACACAAGTCTGTCGGACAAAAGTCCAAAGTACAAACACGAATGCTCTGAATCAGGGGCGTAACTAGAAATCACAGGGCCCCATAGCAAAATGTTGTATGGGCCCCCCCTGCAAACCCCCCCCCCCCCAAAAAAAAATGAACTAATGCCATTGAACAACAGATTACCACACTCACATATATTAAGAGCTTTAAAGTGCTGGTGTCAGTGCTCCCTTATCTCAGTGCTATTGTCAGTGTTCCCTTATCTCAGTGCTGGTGTCAGTGCTCTCTTATCTCAGTGCTGGTGTCAGTGCTCTCTTATCTTAGTGCTGGTGTCAGTGCTCTCTTATCTCAGTACTGGTGTCAGTGCTCTCTTATCTCATTGCTGGTGTCAGTGCTCTCTTATCCCAGTGCTGGTGTCAGTGCTCTCTTATCTCAGTGCTGGTGTCAGTGTTCCCTTATCTCAGTGCTGGTGTCAGTGCTCTCTTATCTCAGTGCTGGTGTCAGTGCTCTCTTATCTCAGTGCTGGTGTCAGTGCTCTCTTATCTCAGTGCTGGTGTCAGTGCTCTCTTATCTCAGTGCTGGTGTCAGTGCTCTCTTATCTCAGTGCTGGTATCAGTGTTCTCTTATCTCAGTGCTCATGTCAGTGCTCTCTTATCTCAGTGCTCGTGTCAGTGCTCTCTTATCTCAGTGCTGGTGTCAGTGCTCTCTATCTCAGTGCTGGTGTCAGTGTTCCCTTATCTCAGTGCTGGTGTCAGTGCTCTCTATCTCAGTGCTGGTGTCAGTGCTCTCTTATCTCAGTGCTGGTGTCAGTGCTCTCTATCTCAGTGCTGGTGTCAGTGCTCTCTTATCTCAGTGCTGGTGTCGGTGCTCTCTATCTCGGTCTTATCTCAGTGCTGGTGTCGGTGCTCTCTATCTCGGTGCTGGTGTCAGTGCTCTCTATCTCAGTGCTGGTGTCAGTGCTCTCTTATCTCAGTGCTGGTGTCGGTGCTCTCTATCTCGGTGCTGGTGTCAGTGCTCTCTATCTCAGTGCTGGTGTCAGTGAGGGAGGTAGCAGCGGAGAAGCCAATCAGCTGGCAGTGCCAGTGCAGGATGCGGAGCACCTGGCCCACCATGGCAGAGGATCAGCCCTGGACTGGGACCTCCCAACCCCCCCCCCCAGTGGAGCCCTGCATATGCAGGGATAAGGGCAGGGTGGAGGGAGGGGTCAGAGGCTGTCAATCACAGGTGGACACACTAGGACACTGGCACAGGACTGAGCTGTCCTTACTGTTAGTGACACATGATCAGGAAGAATAGAGTGGGGGGATGGGGCAGGGGTGGATGTAAAGACCAGTCTCTGGCTGTGGCTGAGGGATGCTGCAGGAACATGGATGGGGGGGTGGCTCTCTATCATAAAAAAAAACATGTTGTTGGTCGCTGGCTGCAGAAAAGGTTGTGGCACGGTGGTAGCTTTGCCTCTCCCTGCAGCTGGAGCCCCTGATTCCCCCCCCCACACTGATTGACAGCCCCAGAGAGGGGCAGCCCAGACACCTCTTCTCTCCTACCTTTCCTTCGGTCGGATCGGCTCCATACAGTGCTCGTGAGGCCTCCTGCCTTCCTCTCCTCGTCAGCCAGATGCCTCCTCCGGGGTGCAGAAACCGCTGCTCCGCTGAGCACTCCAGTGGTGGTGGGGGGGTGACGGCTGGGGAGGAGGGGGGGGGGCGCGATCTGTGTCTCCCGAGCAGAGGGAATTGTACTCACTGCTCAGGCTGCTGGAATCTCCTCCCCTTCTCCTCCTTAAGAAAACACAGCGCTGACCCCGCCTCCTCCCCAAGACAGCCACGCTCCGACCCCTCTCTCCACTGCTTGGCCGTGCTTGGAGCTCACAGGCAACCCGCTTCTGGCCGGGGCTTAATGCCGCGCCCGTGGTGACATTTTTCAGCAGAGGCGGCTCTTCAATTAGCCCAATTGCCGAATTAGAAATCCGCCTCTGCCGAGCCCTACACGGCTGCGGGCCCCATAGCGCACTTGTGGGTCGCTACGCGGTAGTTCCGCCACTGCTCGGAATCAAGGATATCACGTACATCTTGTATGTCACTACGTTAATTGTTGGTTAATTGTTGGCTAACATTTGTGTGACCGTGTGTACGCAAGACAAGTTGGAGCCAACACCCTTCGAACAAAATTCCACTGTTTTGTTGTTGGAAAGACCGATCATGTGTACGAGGCTTTCCACTTATACAATAATTGACATATACACTTAACACCCCTAGCCACTGCCTCTGTTACTGTGTGTTTGAGGTAGATTGCGCACACCTATGTGAAGTAAGATTCTGTTGGATTCATCTTCTGTATCTTATTGAAGAGTTAAAGTAATATTAAACAGGCACTGTTTAATTTACATTATCTCTTCTCTTTCTCTACTATATTTTGCTATGGGGCCCTATATATAAATGATAGCACTGTAATTATTTTAATAAAATAGAATAAGCAGTTGTGGCCAGGCTTATTCAATGAACACACAAATCTTCGATCGTTAACTATTTCCAGGAGCAGGGGTACAAACTGTTGTCCAGGTGGTATAGGGTCCCGGTGCTATTGAACAAATTTTATCCTCAGGTCTCCAAAATATGTTGGCGGTGCCATAAAGCAGGGGTCTCAAACTGTTAGCCCTCCAGCTGTTGCGGAACAACAATCCCATGATTTCTCTGCCTGTGGGAGTCATGCTTGTAACTCAAGTCCCATGAGTGCAGTGCCTCATGGGACTTGTAGTTCCGCAACACATGGAGGGCCGCTAGTTTGAGACCCCTACCATAAAGAACTGGGCTTGCTGTAACATATATTTTGGCAAAGCCCTCTGCTGGATCAGATCTGGATGGGAGTGAGGAATCTAGTCTGGCAGTTGACCTCAGTAGACCCAAGTACAGACCCACAAGCCTACCTTCTACATCTCAATTCAGTGCCCTTACGATGCTTTAAACGTTCCTTGACAGTTAATCTACTGAATGTGGTGCCTTCATGTATCCCTAACAAACATTTCCTCCAACTATGAGCCATTGGTTTGCGAGGCTGAACCAAATCAGATCTATGGAAATTCTTACAGCCTTGTTTAATAATAAGGAAGATGCATTTCAGGAGAAGTGGCGGCCTTGGTAAACACATGCTCGACGCAGTACCTGGACTTAATGCCAGCTACTCCTGTGTGCACTTGATCTCTTTTGGCATTGTTTAGTGGGTATAAAATGTGGGGTGGGTGCAGCACTATAAATATTGATCAGAAAAAATTAATATAGAAACCAGATGAATTAGCATTCAGAAGTGGTGAAAAATGTAAGTGGAAAACTAAAACAATGTCCCTACACACCAAGAATGTAGATCAAAAAAATTAATTATAAAAACTGAATGAATTAACAGTCAATTGAATGATCATACAGTGGTAATAAAAAGTGTAAGTGGAAAACTAAAACGGAAAAAATGAAAACAAATGAAAATACAGGAATAAGAAACCTATAAATGACAATGATGTGAGTCGCAACTTTAAAGACACATTGATGCAAAATAGAAAATAACAAAACACCGACCGCAATTCTTTTATACCTCTGACCAGTTGCCGTCATCCAACATGGCTTAATGCAGTCCTAAAAGGACAATTTCAGAGGATTAGGCGGAACTGCACCTCGGTTATGGATTACTTCCAGCAAGCCTTGGTTCTCAAATCTAGATTTCTGGATAAAGGATATAAATAATTAGATATTGATAACATAATTAAGAATATTGGTGACATGGACAGAGATCTCATGTGAAATGGTTCAGGTAGAGCCAACCCATTGTCTGATGATAAATTCAATTTTTCCATGATTACTAGATACTCCAACCAGTATTTTTCAGTTAAAAAAATTTTGACTAAACATTGGAGCATTTTACAAAATGATAAAGTCCTAGGTCCTGTCATTCCTGACCGGCCAGTAGTCATTTTTAAAGGGGCTCCCTCTTTGCGTCAGGATTGCCCCCAAAGTCATAGACCCCCCTAAAGTAATATCATTTTTCCAGACCATGACAGATTTTTTTCCTTGTAAAAAGTATAATATCTGTCAAATTAATTCTTTTAGAGGATGTAAATGTGAACATTTTCAATCCACTCGGACTAATAGATCTTATAATATCGACTCTTTCATTACGTGCTCGACAGAATGTGTGGTATATCTTATTCAATGTCCTTGCTCCAATCAATATATTGGACGCACAAAAAGAGCCTTGCATGTGCGTCTTGATGAACATGTGGGCAAACACAACCTGTCCAGGCACTATGCCAAATATCATGGTAAAGAAATAAGGGGGAACTCTGTTTTTACCTATTGACAAGATAAAACCTGATTGGAGGGGGGTTAATAAAATTAGATCAATCTCTAGGTTCGAAACCAAATGGATTTTCGACATAAAATCTTACGCGCCCTTTGGCCTAAACGTTGATTGGGACATTAATTGCTTCATCAATAATGCATAACTATTGGCTAGCTAATTTCTGTTTGATTTTTTTATCTTTTTAAATATATTTTTGATTACATTTTTAAACTGATTTTTTATGTATTATTCATATTCATATTATGTTGTTAATAAGTTACATGGTCTGCATGAACATGCGTAATATTAGATGTTTGTATTACTTACATCTCTCTTGGCTTCCAATCCCTGTTTTCTGCTGTGACTTGCAATTTATTATCACAATTTTTTAATTTGTTATTTCTATTTTTGCCACAAGATGGCGCTAACATCCACAGCTTCCTCTCTTTGTTTATCTCTAGCCAGCTTGCCGTGAACTAAAATGGCGCTGGCTTCAGTGCTTTATTATTATCATTACGGTGGCCCTTACTCAAAATGGCGCCGCGCTACTATATAAATCATATGCGTGGTGACCTAATTACAGTAGCCAATCCCTGACGACGTCCTATCGTGACGAAACGCGTAGGACGGGCCTGTAATCGTGACGTCATCACGTTTGTCTCTCTGGAGATCGTAGCCTTTCGATGATACAGCAGTAAACAGGCGGAGGAAGCTTGAGGAGATGCTGATACACCTGTGTTTATACAATGCGCTATTACCAGCTTGATTTTTGTAAGTGCAATCTTGCTTACTTCTATTAAACCATTTTTAATACATATTACACTATGGGCGACATTCTTTTTTATATCTTTGAGTGATAAAGATCCAGCTGATTAGAATATCCGTTCAGGTTTCTGGGAGACCCAATTCCCTGGGCTTGGTGAGACCGCCATTGCGGTCATCCCTGCGGGCAAGGAGACTACATGCTCACTTTGGGTGGACAACCTATTTGGATGAAGGCTCTCCACTATCCTTTTCATGGCGATCAGCTGTTTTCACTTTCATGAACATTCTTCAACAATTTCTGCTACCTCTTTGGGACTTTATTTTGTTATGATCTTTTTTTGCATATTTCATGATCATTCTTTTTTTTTTTTTTTTTGGAATTCCTTTGATGTTTTGTTATTTTATATTTTGCATCAATGTGTCTTTAAAATTGCGACTCACATCATTGTCATTTATAGGTTTCTTATTCCTATATTTTCCATTTGTTTTCATTTTTTTCGTTTTAGTTTTCCACTTACACTTTTTATTACCACTGTATGATCATTCAATTGACTGCTTGTGTTAATTGTTCTATTTTTTTCCTATTTTGATTTATAGGGACACTGCTTTAGTTTTCCACTTTTCATTGTTCACCACTACTGAATGTTAATTAATTCAGTTTTTATAATTAATTTTTTTGATCTACATTCTTGGTGTGTAGAGACATAGTTTTAGTTTTCCACTTACATTTTTCACCACTACTGGATGCTAATTCATCTGGTTTCTATATTCATTTTTTTCTGATCAATATTTTTTTAGCGCTGCACCCAGCCCACATTTTATACTGATTTTCAGTTTTGTATTGAAGACTTTTTGGCACTGGCAGCTTTATTTATAATCTAGTTTTATTTAATTTTTTTATATATAGTTTTTCACTTTCAAGTGCAGCGTTAACATTTTTGTTTTTTTATTGTTTAGTGGGTGTTACTGTCTTTTTCTGGCTCTATGCGCTGGCTGGTTTTTCAGAGGGAGAGCAGATGGCGTGGGGAATCGTTGCGCTTTCTCGCCCCTGCCACCCCTTGGATCCTTTTTCCTCAACACTTAGTTGATGCCCAGTGTTAGATGATGCTCGGGGTTGTTGTTGTTTTTTTTTTAAGGCCAACTTTGGTTTTTAGCTTTGGATAAAGTGTGGCAGGGTCTTTCAATATTTTATCACTGCCTAAGCCCTTGCTGGGGAGATGTTTTCCACTTTCTGCCAATATGATCGGTGCCAGACAGAACTAGAACTGAGAGAAAATTTCTCCAATAGGGACACAGTAAGCAAAAAAATTTTCTTGTAGAGTAGTGTTAAGGCCGGAACCTCTGTAGGGTTTTTTAATGCTGCCAATGACCCCATTGGAGAGATATGCCCTTACTTCCTGTCCAGGTGATGGGTATCATACAAAACAGGAACTGAGGGGAGACCTTCTTAGTAAAGGACACAGACCGCTCCTAAAATGTATCTAAAGCTGATACTTTTGGTTTGTTTTAGATACAGTAGGGAATGGTTAAAATCTCTGTTTTTTGGCTATCCGTATACTGTTGGGAAGACTTTGCTTCCTGTTTTGGAGACACAACAGGAAATGAGCGGAAACCTCTCTGAATAATGTGTACAGCCCTTTGCTTGCTTTTATCCAGCCTTTGGGGTATTATTTTATTCACTGACACCAATAAAAGGCACAATTCTTGCCAATGACACTAACAATGAGGCACAGTTCCTCCCAATGTCACTAACAATGGGCCCCATTGACATCAATGATGGGGCACAATTCCTCCCACTGACACCAATGATGGGGGATTGTTTACTCCCACTGATAATGTTTTTTTTTTAAGCACCCCTGTCCCTCCGTGCTTTTGTGCAGAAGTGAATGCATACATAGGTTGCGTACGCATGTAAATGGTGTTCGCATCACACATGTGAGGTATTGCTGTGAATGTTTTAGAAAGAGCAATAATTCTAGAGCTGGACCTCCTCTGTAACTCTAAGCTGGTAACTTTTAAAATTTTAAAGTGTTGTCTATGGGGATTTTTAAGTATCGTAGTTTGTTGCCATTCTACAAGCGCATGCAATTTTAAAGCGTGGTAGGTTGGGTATCTATTTACTTGGCATAACATCATCTGTTATATTCTACCAAAAAATTGGGTTATATATTGTATTTTTTGCATTAAAATTCATTAAAGTGTATTTTTTTTCTATTACATTTGGAAAACCGCTGCATACCGTGTAATATAAAAAATTGCAATGACCACCATTTTATTCTCCAGGGCCTCTGCTAAAAAATATATATATATAATGTTTGGAGATTTTAAGTCATTTTCTAGCAAAAAAATGCAGATTTTTACTTGTAAACAAAAGGTGTCAGCATAAGCCTGGTCTTCAAGAGGTTAAAATTACCATTGGAAGTACTTTGTTATATCTGTTTGAAAGAGTGCAAAACCCTGATCTTGTCAATAATTCAGAGCCATCCTGTGTACTTTGCACACTTCCTGTGTTATCTCACAGAGGCCTCCTATTTCACATCATGGACTACACAGTATATAGCATGTTGTAGAGATCTGAGAGTGGGAGTGGTTAAGCAAAAGACAACTGAGAAGGGCTGACACCAGAATTGTACAGAATTGTACTGCATATCATTTTTATTTTATTTTTTTACCCTTAAACACTTAAAATATAGATGGAATACAAAGGGTAAATCTCCCCAGTGGCAAAGGCAAAGGTTTAAAATCATTGCGCTATATTCAAAACAAAGAAAAAGGGGGCTGGATTTGAGCTTTCATTTTTTAGATTTAACTGGAGCACACTTTTAACAAATGTAAAAAGAAAAAAAGAAAAACAAAAGCATTTTGTTCAACAAAAGACCGAACACATGAATAAGTGGCTCTGCCAGAGCCAAGAAAGCGTCGAGTTAATAATCTGAGGAAAATGAGAAAATGGATACAGTAGTCCACCCATGTGCTGCGAGCAGCATAAAACCCCAGATTTGGCCAGACTTCACTAGTTTCAGTGATTTTTCACATCTGTTTCGAAATTTGTCTCGTAAGCGGTGCATTGCTTTGATACTGAGCCCCAGATTACACTGGAGAATGTCTAATGTTCGTGAGCGAGTGCACTGTATTCCTGTCAGATGTGGGCTTTCTGTACAAGCAGCTGTTAGGCACACTACCCCAGGTAAGAGGACCATGCCTTTGTTCTCCTGCCTTTTCCTTTTGACAGGAAAGATAAAGAGAGCCTGTCATCAACTTAAAAAAATACAGTAACAAAAAACTGAAAAACCCTAGTATTTACCCACTTCAATACAAGACACTTTCACTCCCTTCCTGCCCAGGTCAATTTTCAAATTTCAGCAATGTCACACATTTAACGACAATTACTCAGTCATGCAACACTGTACCCAAATAATACTTTCATCGTTTTTTGGCAGACAGAGCTTTGTTTATTCACCACAAGTTTTTTTTTATTTTATGCTAAATAAACAAAAAAAAAGACTATTTTTTCTCAGTTTACGTTATAAAATGTTGCAAATAAATAATCTTTCTTTCTTCGTAATTATAGGCCAAAATGTATTCTGCTACATTTCTTTGGTAAAAATAACCCATATTGGTGTATATTCTTTAGTCTGTAGGAAAGTAATAGAGTCCACAAACTATGTATATCTGAAAATTGATCAATCCTGATGTACTGACTCTCATTTCTTGAGGCCCTAAAATGCCAGGACAGTACAAATATCCCCCAAATTACCCCTTTTTAAAAATTAGACAGTCCAAGGTATTTAGTACTAGGCATAGCGAGCTTTTTGAAGTTGTAATTTATTGGAAAATAAAGAAAATGTTTTTTTTTTTTCCAACATTTATTTTTTATTTTTTGCATACTGTCACCAGTGCAGTACAGCGTTATAATATAACTGGTGTGACGGTGATCAGGGACACTATCTAGTGACAGTATGTAAGAAGAAAAAAAAATTATAATTTTTTTTCAATTTTTTTAAACATATTTTTCTTTTTTATTAAAATTTTTTCTTTTATATTACATTTTTTTTTTACAATTTTTTTGTTTGCATACTGTGACCAGAGCAGTACAGTCTTACCATAGCGACACTGTACTACTCTGTGGAGGTGATCAGGGTTTTTTTTTCTTTTTTTTACACACTATAATTGCTTATAACAGTGATAATAAATGATATAAGCGATCCTTTTTTTATGAATGGCATCCATTCCATTCATTCTGTACTATTGTGAAGCTGTGATTGACCCCAGCTATTACATGGTACAGATGCATTGTGATTGGCCCTGTCTGTACCATGTGATTACTGTGACCAATCACAGAGATCAACATAATACTAGTACACAATGAATGGCTATGAATGGAAGAAATTCATTGTGTACAATTGCCACGTGATCTGCTGTGATTGATTACATGGTACTGGCAGTGACCCGGTACACTGATTTGTCATTCTCTTTGCCCGGTGGACACAGAGGGGTGACAGAGTGTGATACAGTGTGGCCCGTGGGGCGCGATCCCACAAGAACTTCACCTGACCACCACCCAGAACCAGAAAGTTTCTGCTCTGCTGTCAATGGACTATAGGCCAAGTGAGGATTGGTTACATTGCTTACTTGGAGCATGTTTACTTTCCATAAACATTTTTTTATTAATTTGCAATTTGCAATGTGCCTTTGAACTTGCTAGAAAATACATTTGACTTCTTAAAGAGGAACTTCAACCTACATAACATTTTATTTGTCCCTGGTAAATCGTCCAAAAAAGATGTAACCCCCGCTCAGACTGTGGAGAAGCAAATCCTTGCAAGTGCTGCCCCCGCCTCACCACCATCAATGATCAATGAAGAAAAAAAAAGGAGGATTAGCCGCATGAAACGTGTCAACATATGCTCCTGTACTTTCCTATGGCATGGAGACAATAAATATATCTTCTATCAAAGTTATCCCTCTGTGGTGTGCAGCCAATCCTCCTTTTTTTTCTTCATTGATCATTAGCTCCATGTCTGAATGGGCACAGGGAGCTGTGGCTCGGCTCAGGTGCCCATGGCAAGCTGCTTGCTGTGGGGGCACTCAACAGGAGGGAGGGGCCAACAGCACCGAAGAGGGACCAGAGAAGAGGAGGATCGGGGCTGCTCTGTGAAAAACCACTGCACGGAGGAGGTAAGTATAACATGTTTGTTATTTTTAACTAAACAAAAACGAGACTTTACAGTGCTTTCTTGATTCAACAGGTTTCGCAGTAATCAGGCCTGAGCATAGCAAGTGAAATTTAGCTTAGCTTTCCAAAAAATGTGGTTAATTACAGTTCATTCACGATTTAGCGGGGGGCAATAACTTTTTCACATAGGGCCAGGAAGGTTTGGATAGCTTTATCCCTTAATAAATGAAATCATAATTTAAAAACTGCATTTTAGATTTACTCGGGTTATCTTCGTGTAATATTAAAATTTGTTTGATGATCTGGATCATTTACGTGTGACAAATATGCAGAAAACTAAAAAATCAGGAAGGGGGCAAATACTTTTTCACAACACTGTATCTGTCTACAGTATCTCTCTAAAGTTTAAAAATTCATACTCTTTAGACAAAATTTAGACAAAAATTTAACATTAATTTGACCCAAAACCATTTTGGCTTCCCTTTAAGTCTAAATAGGTGTCACCGTTGATTTTCGCTAGTATGAAATTAATCTATTCTGTCCACAGACTACATACCATTTATCAATTTAAAGGGTTTAATGACTTTTACCCAGATGCAAACAATTACTTCAAGCATCTCACTGCTCTTTTTAAATATATTACTGGAAATCAGTTTTGTTTCTCTAATCAATCAAATAATTGCTTCCATGAACTCTATTTCATGGTTTAATTGATTAGATTTGGGTCATTTGCTAAAGCATTTCAATGTTACCAGTAATTAATTAAATATTCTTCCTATGTTGTAAGATCTATCTATCTATCTATCTATCTATCTATCTATCTATCTATCTATCTATCTATCTATCTATCTATCTATCTATCTATCTATCTATCTATCTATCTATCTATCTATATTTTAAGTTAGGAAGCGGATAATTTTATATTTGATAAATACTTAAAAGATAAGTAATCAAGCTGGCCTGGGACTTCAGGTATTTATTTGTTAGGAGTTAAGGAGATTATTTTTTTCCTTGTCAAAAGAAGTTTATTGAGTATACAATGTTATAAAGATACATAAAGTAAGTTTACAAGGATCTATAAAGTAAGCTCATTGTTTTACAGTAGGGTTTATATAGGTAAATATCATGAAATTTCCAATATTAAACATTGGGTTCACGTAAACCTAAATTAAAGATATATATAATTTCCTTAGTTACTTTTGTAGGTATTTAAATGATTTATACCTACTATACATATTGTTTACAAGTAGAGTGTATATAGGTCAAATTCTGATAATGAGCTTTAATCGTAAGGTGGAGAAAAGGAAAGAGAAAGAAGAAAAAGGGTTGAAAGGTAGAGGTATGGTCCACAAGGTTGTCCCGCTCGTCAGTTTATTATTCTTTTTAGTTCTCTTTGAAGCCTTAGAATGGGTGTCTCTGTAAGTCATTTAATCTGTTACCATGGCAACAGGACAGAGTCATTGAAGTTTGACAGGAACTGTTGTTTTATCCAAGGATGCCAAAGTTTTTCGAATTTTGGAATTTGGTTTTGATCGATGGCTACCATCTTAGCATGGGACATTGTATTATTCATTCTGTGAATTGTTTCTGCTAGTACCAATGTAGGAGATTTCCATGCCTTGGCCACTGTTTGTTTTGCAGCCGTTATTAGTTGGATCATAAGTTTGAATTGAGAGAGTGTTAACCATTCCGGTTTTAGATTAAGTAAAGTTAAATATGGATCTGGTTGTATTATTTTTTTTAAATATTTTAGATGCAATCACGAAGACTTCCTTCCAGAAGGTTTGGATTACTGGGCACGTCCACCATATGTGTAAATATGTGCCTATTTCTGGGCATCCTCGAAAACAAAGAGCTGAGGTATTAGGTGAATATTTTGCCACTCTAGCGGGTACAAGGTACCAGCGAGTTAGGACTTTATAATTTGTCTCCAGTGCTAAGATGTTGGGTGAAGATGACTTAGATGTGAGCCATATGTTAGACCAGTCCGTGTCTTCTAAAGTTCGTCCCAGGTCCTCCTCCCACCTCTGAACGTAAGAGGGTCTATTAAGATTTGCTACTCCATATAATTGATTATAAAGTGATGAAATTGTACCTTTAGCAAATGGATCTTTTGTACAGATTGATTCAAAAATGGATAATTGGGATAATGGTGTATCCCCCTTTAGGAATGGTGTATAGAAATTTTTGATTTGGAGATATCTAAATATCTCAGAGTTTGGTAGATCATATTTTTCTCTAAGCGATGGGAATGAAAGGAATGATTTAGATGCTATAAAGTCATTTAGTGTCTGAATGCCTGATGTTGTCCAAGCTTTAAAAGAATTTGGGTAGATCCATGCTGGATAAAAGGCCGGATTTCTGATAAAAGAAAGGAGAGGATTGTGTGGAGATTGTAACTGATATTTGGTTTTTAGTTTATCCCAGAGAGATAAGAAGTGTTTAGTTATGGGATTATGAATTTTAAAGCGGTCTTTAGGATCAAGCCATAATAAATTTGATATTAATAGAGGGTCATTTTCTGAAGCCTCTATAAATACCCATAATGGGATTTCCTGTTTTGCATGGTATTTGGACAAACTGGCCAAATGTGCTGCTCTGTAGTAGTTAGTAAAATTAGGGTATCCCAGGCCTCCTTTATTTTTGGGAAGATGTAGTGTGTGTATAGGTATACGTGGTTTAGAAGAGCCCCATATAAACGAAGTTGCTCTTTTTTGTACTATTCTCAAAAAATAGGAAGGAATTGGAATAGGGAGGACTCTGAATAGATAAAGCAATTTGGGTAGAATAGTCATTTTGATTGCATTAATCTTCCCTATCCAGGATAAAGGAAGTTGCGACCATTGTTTTATTAGATTTGTGATCTGTCTTAATACAGGAGGATAATTGGTTGAGAATAAGTCAGAATGAGATGCTGTTAAATGAATTCCAAGATATGGGATTGATTTTTCTGCCCATGTGAATGGGAGTGCAGCCCTAGCCGGGATCAATTCCATGTTTGTGAGTGAAATATTAAGCACTAGGCATTTCTTGGGATTAATCATAAGGCCGGATAGGGCTGCAAATCCATCAAGAGCTGGTATTAAGTTAGGACCAGAGCACTGTGGTGATGATAGAAAAAGTAATATATCGTCTGCAAATATACATAATTTGTGTGTAATACCTCCTACTTCAATGCCAGTTATAGTTTGGTTTGTTCTGATGTATTGGGCCATGGGTTCGAGTATAAGGGCAAATAATAAGGGAGATAATGGGCAACCCTGTCGGGTACCTCTTTCGATATTAAAGGCATCAGATTTGTATCCAGCATATTTTATATAGGCTTTGGGTTTATTATATAATGCTTTGATCCATGTTAAAAAGTGGGGTCCAAAACCCCATTTTTGTAATGAATATTGCATATATTGCCAGGATACTGTGTCAAATGCCCTCTTAATATCGAGAGATAGAAAACATAAAGGGATTTTCCGTTTTTTAGCAATATGTGCCAATAACACTGCTCTGCGTATATTATCGCCTGCCTGTCTATTTGGCATGAAGCCTTGATCTCTATGTATTAATTTTCCTATAATGCTATTGAGGTGTTTTGCTATTATTTTTGCTAATAATTTAATATCGAGGTTTAACAGAGAGATAGGCCGATAATTCACACAGGAAGTATCATCAGAAAGGGGTTTTGGGATCATACAAACAATTGCCATTAGTGTTTCTTGCCGAAAAGAATGTCCATCTAAAAGTTTGTTAAAAGTTTCAGTGAGAATGGGAGAGAGTATTTCTGAGAATGTTTTATAGTATAAAGCTGAGTAGCCGTCTGGGCCTGGTCTTTTGTTAAGTTTTAGGTCTTTTATGGCGTTAGCAACTTCATCTATAGTTATAGGCTCATCCAAACTGCTTTTTTGATTCTGAGATAATTCAGGTAAGGTTATTTTTGAGAAAAAGGATTCAGCCTCTGTAGGATTAAATTCATTGTTTGTCTTGTATAAAGTTGCGAGATGTGAGTGAAATTTATGGACTATTTTAACTGGATTACAAGTGTAAACATTTTTTGATAATTTCAAACGTATTGGTTTGAAAGATTTGTTAGTTGAATTTAATGCCCGAGCCAAATATGTACCTGGTTTGTTTGTATTCATGTAGAAATTGTGTTTGGAGCGTTTGAGGGATTTATCAACTGACTCAGTGAGAAATAGATCGTATTCCAATCTAGATTTTTCCAGATGAGATTTTGTACTCTGAGATGGATTATCTTGAAATGATATGTAGGCTGCATTAAAATTGAGTTCTAGTTTTTTTGCTAGATTTTTGCGTTCCCGTTTAAATAGTGCCATTTGTCTTTGTATTGTACCACGCAAGACAGGCTTATGAGCTTCCCACAGTGTTATTGGGGAGATGTCTGTTGTATTATTAATTGATATGTATTCCTTTAAAGCTTGTTCAATGGCCATCTGATGTAGTGGGTGTTTGAGCATTATGTCCGGTAAGTACCACGTTGGGTCATGCGCTTTTGGTATGGCTGAGGCTATAGTAGTGTATACTGCATTATGGTCAGACCACGGAATCGGAATTATATCTGATGCAATCATTTCTGGTATCATTCCTATTTTTAGAAAAATATGATCTATTCTGGTGAAGGTTTGATGAGGGTGCGAGAAATAAGTGAATTTCTTTTTCATTGGGTTACTTTCTCTCCATGAATCTACCAGATTGTATTTGGAAAGAAGTTGAGAAAAAGGTAATCTAGAGGTTATTTTGGATGGTGTAAAAGGTGATTTATCTAGAAATGGGAGGAGGACCTGGTTCGAATCCCCACACATTATCACTGTTCCTATTTTGTGTGTATTAATCACTTGTAATATATGTGAGAGGAATGGTGTAGGTTGTTTGTTAGGAGCGTAGTAGGAAATCACCGTGATTGCTGTATCCATTATATAACCCATGAGTATCAGGTATCTACCTTCTGGGTCTTTAATTTCTGATGATAAGTTGAATGGTGTGGATCGGTGAAATGCAATTAGAGTTCCCCTTTGCTTGGTACAGGCAGAAGCCGTGTAAATTTGTTGATAAAAAGGAGAAATATATTTTGGAGTAGAATCTTTGGTGAAGTGTGTTTCTTGGAGGCATACTATGTGAGCCTTCTTGTTATGGAAAGTACGGAAGGCTTTGGTCCTTTTTTGAGGGACATTTATTCCCTGAACATTCAGGGAAAGTATATTTAGTGGTGCCATGGCAATAGATCAAATAGTTTTGACTTACTTTTTGTTATGCAGAGCTGACTGCGCAGATCAACCTGTGTGGACTGAAGAGATGAATAGATAGAAAAGAAACCAGTGAATTCTGGAGTAAAGAGTAAACAAAAAACATATGAGATTAGATGATACATTGTATAAATTATTTTTTGCAAGTAATCACAATTTACCAGTGAAAGAGAATACATATCTCTCTCAGGGGAATAAGTGCCTTCGTCACACTCCCACATAATATGGTTGGGAGAATGAGGAGGGCTAATGGGGGTACACGGATCTTCCGCTTACAGGAGAGAAGTGCTATGTCAAAAGACATCAAAATGATGTTTCATTAATTGGAGTGCAGAATATAGTTTTTGTTGAAATTATTTATTCCAGGGTGGTTGTATATGGTTAGTCTTGCCCTAGGCTAAATATTTCAGTTAGAAAGGTACTGTTAATAACTTTGGTATTGATGAAGATAGTTTGAATTATTTTGGGATTTTAACCCTTTTAGAGTAAACAATTACATATTTTATTCATATGTAACTGTTTAGATATGTTAACTCATAAAATTGAGGTTGTATTGCTTCAGATTAGAATAAACAAAAACATAATTCTAGGAACTAGTTAGGTAATAATATATTTGTTTTAAGAAAAGAAAGAAAAAGCTTCCATTACTTCTGGATTATTGAACATATTTGTCCTAAAAAGTAATAAATCTATTGTTATTACCTGATAATATATAACTGAACAAGAATTTCCTTATTTCACTTATATATTCTAAGGCTATATGAATCAGAAGTAATAAGAAATATAACTGGAATGTAACATGATCCCACACAGTGTGTGACTATCAGAATGCAGTTACATTCAGTTATAAATACAGTTTTTTTATAGAGAACCATCTCTTAGTATAATAAATGAAGAGATATCAGGAATTTTAATGTCAGTCCATTGAATCTTCTTGGTCCATGGATGATGTGGCATAACGGCCTCTTTTGTGAGAATGATGATTCCCATTTTGTTCTGGAATTTTCTGGGTGCTGCCTGAAGGTGAAGATGATGCCATTCTTCTGCGTGTGGGAGTGTTGCTGCTTGTGGGTTCTGTCAGATTTAATTTTAAAAGGGTTTGTTGTAGTTCATCTGCTGATCTGCTTCTGTAAATTATACCTTGGTGGTTAAATCTGACTGAAAAGGGGAAGCCCCATTGATACATAATGTTGTGGCGTTGCAGTTCCATTAGTTGGGGTTTCATGGATCGTCTTTTAGTAATAGTAAGTTGGGATAGGTCAGCAAAAATTTGATAATTGTGTCCTTGAAAATTAAGTTCCTTTTTTTCTCTTGCAGCAATTAGTATTTGTTCTTTCGTTCTGTAATAATGAAATTTTGTGATTATATCACGTGGGGGTCCATCTTTCTTTTTGGCTGTGAGGGCTCTGTGTACTCTGTCCAGTTCTAAACGTTCAATAGGGATATCTGGCTTTAGTTCTTGTAATAGAGCAGTAATAGTAGATTGCAGGTCTGTCACAGTTTCAGGTATTCCCCTTATGCGCAAGTTTGAACGTCTGGCTCTATTTTCGTAATCTTCGAGCTTAGTTTGAAGTATTAAATTCTCTTTTTTTAATTGTTCCAATTCTGTTATATTTTCTTGGGTTGTAATTTCAATTTCATCCATTTTTATTTCTAAGGCTGCGGTGCGGTTTCCCAGCTCTCTTATTTCTTTGGTTAGGCTTTTTGTTATTTGGTCTGAGGTTTGTTTTAAAGCCTTATGAAGCATCTTTTCAAATTGTAATAATATTACTGGGGATACTGAGGAGGCTTGTGGAGAAGTTTGTGAGAGGATTTGTTCTGTATCTGACTCAAATGGAGAGTCTTGCTGTGACATTTTCTGTCTGTGAGAGCGCCCTGGTGCTGTATATTGTGAGGTGACTGGAGCTGCTTCAGCTGCAGTGAGTGCCTGTGAGCTCTTTGTGAGGTGATCTGCCACGGTTTCCTCCCAGTACCATATTTCCTGCCCAAACTTTCACAGTTTGTTCCCTGGGGCAAAAAGGTTCAAATGGATACCTTTTGAGCCTGCAGGCTCCGCTTTGTCCTTCTCTTCTCTCCTCAGCGGTGCGGAGCTCTAACAATGCATGTCTGCTCCGCTAGGCTCCGCCTCCTGCCCCCCGAGATTATTTTTTTCAATGGGCTCCCTGGCTCACATAAAACAAGGATACCCTCCAAAGGGTACCAAGGGAGTAATTCAAAGCATATGGAATATACCAACAATGCCAAGCCAAAAGATAAAGAATCCAAAATCCTATAAAAATGTAAAAACTCTAGTAATTTCACATAAAACAGCCAACACATTTCAAGGACCACAAACTCCCCCTTCATCAGGGCTACAAAAAGAGTACAAACATTAATATATTTACACAATATATAAACAAATGTATAAAACATAATAAAAGCAAGTGCAACCAATAATTTTAAGACATATAATCCTATAAAAAAATGATATCATAGGAGTAATAGAATATAAAACAAAAACTAATAAAAAGCACACCAAAGTAAATTTATATACCAAGCCATAATTGGAATTATCTTATATGAAAACAATAAAGGGTGTACAGCAGATGTTACATATATATCAGAAAAAAAAGAAATTGATTAATATGACATTAAAGTGGGGTTCCCATTAAAAAAAAAAAAAAAAATTAAAAGTCAGCAGCTACAAATACTGCAGCTGCTGACTTTTAATTGGACACTTACCTGTCCCAGGGTCCAGCGATGCGGGGGATTGAAGTCCCGCTCGTCTCCCCCTCCGTTCGGCGGCGCCGGCATTGCAACTGTGGGCGCCGGGCTGTGGCTTCACAGCCGGGCACCCACTGCGCATGCGCAAGCAGCGCCGCACACTGTGATTGGCCGCTCAATCATCTGGGACCTGTAATGGGTCCCAGATGATTGACAAGAGGGAGGGAGCAGAGCTGAGCCCTTCCTGTGCCGAGGGGAAGTGATGTCACCAGCCCAGGCACTGAAAGAGGCAGACTACGAGGGACCACCTAGCAACAGGCATTTATTTTTTTAGGCACATTCATGTATTTTTTTTTTTTGGGTGGAACACCACTTTAATGCACATAAATGTCTAGGAACACTGCTATGCAATGCAGTAGACATATCTGCTACTAAACAGTAAGGCCCCTTTCACACTGGGGCGGTTTGCAGGCGTTATTGCGCTAAAAATACCGCCTGCAAACCGCCCCTAAACAGCCTCCACCCGAGGGCTTTCACACTGAAGCGGTGCGCTGGCAGGACGGTAAAAAATGTCCTGCGAGCCGCATCTTTGGAGCGGTGAAGGAGCGGTGTGTTCACCGCTCCTAAACCGCTCCTTCCCATTGAAATCAATGGGACAGCGCGGCTATACCGCGGTAATACCGCGGCTATAGCCGTGCTGTACGAGGGGGTTTAACCCTTTTTCGGCCGCCAGCGGGGGTTAAAACCGCAACGCTAGCGGCCGAATACAGCCGCAAAAACGACGGTAAAACAGTGCTAAAAATAGCGCTGTTTTACCGCCGACGCCCCCACCGCCCCAGTGTGAAAGGGACCTAACTAAATAGACTATTTGAAAGATGTCTAAGATAGAAACATACTGTACAGTACTTGCTAATGTTGTTGCATTGTAGACAATGTAACACATTTTTTTTTATCAAAAAAATAAAACAATGTCATATTTTATAAATAAAAATGTAATACATGGTGCTTCCATGCTACTTTATTTTTAGAACATGATAAGTCTCACTTTTAGCTTAGGTTCATGCTGATACAGTGTAGATTGAATCCATTTAACAGTGCTTTGCAAGGAGCAGCTGCAGTGCAGGTTGATGAAATTCTGATGCCTTTTTTTATGCGTTTTGGATACAGCTGCAATCTCTCCTATAGCGCATAGTTCACGGATTACAGCTCAAGCCTTGCAGAAACTGTACTGGAATTGTGTTATCTTAGGACAGATAGAAATCTACATCTAGTTTCCATTCAAGTCTATGGAGCTGAAAATTGCACTGCATTAAACTCCCACAGCACTTTTTTTTTTTAAATCGCATCTGAAACGCACTACATACACAGTTTATGAACAACCTCTAGAGAAACTCATGTTATTTCACTTAACATGCGATTCCATGCATTGTATTTTATTGTATTATAACTGCATTGTCTCCCTTTTATATTGTAAAGTGCTGCGCAAACTGTTGACGCTATATAAAGCCTGAATAATAATAATAATAATTGTGGAATGCATCAAAAATCACATCAGTGTGAACCAGGGCTTACAGCTCAAGCAGAGCAGCGTATCTTCTGCTTTCCTTACACTACGATTGGTAGAAACTAAATAGAGCAGTGATTATAAAGTTGCCTCTTAAAGCCCGTACAGACGATAGGACTTTTTGACAACAAACATGCAAATTATCTGTTTTGGGGCAACATTCAACCGTGTGTACGCTCCATTGGACAAACTTTTTTGGTTTTCATCGGACTTTTGTTGGCTGTGCGAACGGACAAACTTTCCAGCAACAAAAGTCTGATGGAGCAAAGTCTGATCATGTGTACACAAAGCCATCGGAATTTTGTACAAACTACAGTACCCGCCCGCGAGAATGTTTCCAGCGCAATTCCATCACGCTGGTTCTCGGTGACAGGGTACTTTACATACACATTTTCCTATTGCAGCGAGCGCGAGAGGGAATTCCCCTCTGGGAGCATACCAGGCCCTTAGGTCTGGTATGGATTTTAAGGGAAACCCCCTATGCCGAAAAAACGGCGTGGGGGGCCCGTACAAAATCCATACCAGACCCTTATCTGAGCACGCAGCTCGGCCGGTCAGGAAAGGGGGTGGGGATGAGCGAGCACCCCCCCTCCTGAACCGTACCAGACTGCATGCCCTCAACATGACGCTCCCTTATGACGTCACAGTCCCATCATGCCTGGGACTGTGATGTCATAAGGGGGCGGGGTCACCGGGTGACATCACCCGGTGACCACGCCCCATGCCTATATAAGTTGTCGCGCACCTTGCACACAGCATTACACCGGGAGAAGAGGCCGGAGAGCGGAGGAGTCGGAAGAAGACCCCTGAAGTCAGAAAAAGACACCCCGAAAACTCATTATTGCTATTGCTCCAAATTAACTGTATACCTGCAGAAATTATAAAAAATTATTGATGACAACCAGACTCAGAGTTGCTTCTGGCAAATAACTGGGTCCCCAGTTTAATTTTGGTATTAGTGCATCCTTAGCCAGCTGTTTGTCCACTTTTTTTTTCACTGAATGGGAATACTCTATTGAAGTACCGTGCCTTTAACAAGAGCTAAGCGTTTGGCTCACGATTGTGTGGCTGCCCCATTCATTTGTATGGGTTGCATAGGTGTGCACAGCCTAATGCATTAGGGTGTGCACCCCAAAGCTCAAACACATATGCGTGTGTGTGTATATATATATATATATATATATATATATATATATATATATATCGTATTTATCGGCGTATAACACGTGCCGGCGTATAACACGCACCCCAAGTTTAGGGAATTATAGGGAAAAAAATGTTTTAAGGAAAAAACCTTACATTTAAATGCCCATCAATGCAGCCTTGCACAGCGTCCATCTGCATGCTTGTCCAGTGTCATTTGCGGCCTTGCAGTCATTTGCAGCCTTGCAGTCAGCAGCCTTGGTGTCATTTGCAGCCTTGCAGTCAGCAGCCTTAGTGTCATTTGCAGCCTTGCAGCTTTGTCAGTGCTGATCTGCAGCTTTCTTTGTCCATTTGCAGCCTTGCTCAGGCTGCAGTTAAACTGCAGTGACTTTTCATTGTCACTGCAGTTTGAAAATGGCTCCCCTGCGATCCTGAGCTTCAAAATCGCCGACCGCGATTTGAAAATGGCGCTGCCGTCGCCGAAATACACAGAGCCGGTCCTCGGCGGCTCTCGTTCACTTTCGGCTCCACTCGTAGTCCCGCCCGGGATGGGCGTGACTGTGAGCGGAGCTATCCGAACCTAGCCGAGTGCACTCGGCTAGGTTCGGGCGGCGCTCGAGTGAAGCCGAAAGTGGTCGAGAAGAGCGGCGCCGGCGGCGCCATTTTCAAATTGCGGTCGGCGATTGTGAAGCTCAGGATCTCAGGGGATCGGCATATAACACGCACCCGCGATTTTCCCCTGATTTTAAGGGGGAAAAAGTGCGTGTTATACGCCGATAAATACGGTATATATATATATATATATATATTGATGGTGTCAGTAGGGCAGAGATTGGTGTCAGTAAAGCAGTGAACGGGGGCTTTGATGAAATATCAGGAGTCTAAAAAGGGTGAATCTGCGCCATATGGGGTGATTAGGGTGTGCTCAAGTCCACCTGGCACTTTAAAAAAAGGCTCTGAGAATTTTGACATACCAAGAAATCTTATGCCGTGTACACACGAGTGGACTTCTCGTAGGATTGAACTCCGAAGGACTTTTCGACTGAGTTTCGACGGAGTTCCGACGAAACGGACTTGCCTACACACGATCCCACCAAAGTCCGATTGTTTCGAACGTGATGACGTACGACCGGACTAGAAAAGGAAGTTCAATAGCTAGTAGCCAATAGCTGCCCTTGCGTCATTTTCGGTCCGTCGGACTAGCATACAGACGAATGTTTTTTTTATAGGAATCAAGTCTGTCGGAAAGATTTGAAACATTTTCTATTTCTAAGGTCCATCAGATTTTTCGACAGAAAAGGTCCGATTAAGCCCACACACGATTGGAATGTCCGACGGATAAGTTCCGTCGGACCTTTTCTGCCGCAAAGTTCGCTCGTGTGGGACATTAGGGTTTATCTCAGAATTTGGACAATTTCCCACATGAGGACGCAGAAAGCAATGGTCATATAGACAGGAGGTGAAGTTAGGTCTCCCAAAAGGGGACACAGACAGCACTAAAAAACAGTTCACAGAGGTTCTAACCCTTCCTCACTCTATCCAAAAATAAAGAAAAAAGGTTTGGCTGAAGTTGGGCTTTAAACCATCATTTGTTAAAGTGGACCTTGCACTAAAATGAAAAGTGTGCTTCATACATACTGCCCTATCTGAAATCACTGCATTATACCTGTAAATATATATATATATATAAAAAACTGTTTCTTGACAGAAGATGGGTGATGTGACCCTTTTCAGTTCAGCAGCCAGATGTTGGGTTATTATAGGGGTCTTCAAACTGCGGCCGTCCAGGTGTTCAGGAACTACAATTCCCATCATGCCTAGTCATGTCTGTGAATGTCAGGGCCATAGTTTGAGGATCCCTGGGTTATTATGTTCTTTTTTTTTTTTTTTTCAGCTATATTGCAGTGTTTTTTTAGATGAGAAGACTGTGGCATGGTTGCTGGTGCCAGATAGGCTGATCTGTGTACCGGTATTTCAAAAACTGCTGATCTACTGGGATTTTCACACACAACCATTTCTAGGCTTTATAGAGAATGGTCCGAAAAAGAGAAGCTATCCAGTGAGCGGCAGTTGTGTGGACGAAAATGCCTTGTTGATGTCAGAGGAGAATAGACAGACTGCTTCAAGATGATAGAAAGGCAACAGTAACTCAAATAACCACTGGTTACAACAAAGGTATGCAGAATACCATCTCTAAAGGCACAGCACATCGAATATTGAAGCAAATGGGCTACAGCAGCAGAAAACCACATCGGGTGCCACATCTGTCAGCTAAGAACAGGAAGCTTAGGCTACAATTTGCACAGGATCACCAAAATTGGACAATAGAATATTGGAAAAACGTTGCCTGGTCTGATGAGTCTCAATTTCAGCTGCGACATTCAGATGTAGGGTCAGAATTTGGCATAAACAACATGAAAGCATGGATCCATCCTGCCTTGTATCCACGGTTCAGGCTGGTGGTGGTGGCATAATGGTGTGGGGGATATTTTCTTGGCACACTTTGGGCCCCTTAGTACCAATTGAGCATCGTTAAAATGCCACGGACTACCTGAGTATTGTTGTCATGGCCAGTACAAGCAGGGGGTGGAAGGGGCGGATGCCCTGGGTGGAACAATTTACTGTAGGAAGGGGGTTAATGTATTGCCACTGGTCACTAATGCATTAGTGACCAGTGTCAGTTAATTTACCTCTTTGTGCTGCAATAGTGACACCAGTATCAGTGTTCATTAACCCCTATATGCTGCAGTATGAAGGGGTTTATAAACATTGGCACTGGTGCCACTAATGCAGCACAAAGGGTTAATTAACTGACACTGGTCACTAATGCATTAGTGACCAGTGGCAATACATTAACCCCCTCCATGCTGCAGATTACAAATACCATTGGTTATTAACCACTTGCCGACCCGCCATAGTACATATACTGCAATGGGGCTGCAGCTACAGGCACCGCAACATACCCATACATCACTACCTGTTTGGGGCGCATGCCCTTACCCGTCAACTCCCCTGTGATTTGACACAGTGAGAATCTGTCAGCAGATCCCAGCCAATGATTCACAGCCAGGACTTGCTGATCGGCTGTGTCCAATCACAGCCCAGAAAGGGCTCTGTACAGAGGGAATGATTGCTTTGTTTCTTCTCCCTACAAAGCAGGGAAAATAAACATATCAATCTGTGTTAAAAAGCAGTACACTTTACACATTGTTAGACACACAAATAACCCCTTGATCACCCCTAAATGTTCCCAGCCAGTGACATTAGCACAGCGTCAGTGTATATTATTATCACTGATCACTGTATTAAGGCTCATACACACTATAAGAAAATCGGGTGAACATTTTCGTCCAAAGAATTTTTGTCCGATTTTCGTTTAGTGCGTTCACAACTTTCGACAGCCGATTCTGAATTTTCGTATGAAAATTCCCAAAGAGACAAACTTCAAAAATTTTCTTGTACGGGAACAGAACAAACAATTTTCGTTTAATGTCTACCATTTTCGTACGATTTTTGTACAAGAAAAATCTGAAACGAATAATGCCCCGTACACACGGTCGGATTTTCCGATGGAAAATGTCCGATCGGAGCGTGTTGTCGGAAATTCCGACCGTGTGTGGGCTCCATCGGACATTTTCCATCGGATTTTCTGACACACAAAGTTGGAGAGCAGGAGATAAAATTTTCCGACAACAAAATCCGTTGTCGGAAATTCCGACGGACAAAATGCCACGCATGCTCAGAATAAATAAAGAGATGAAAGCTATTGGCCACTGCCCCGTTTATAGTCCCGACGTACGTGTTTTACTTCACCGCGTTCAGAACGATCGGATTTTCCGACAGCTTTGTGTGACCGTGTTTATGCAAGACAAGTTTGAGCCAACATCCGTCGGAAAAAATCCATGGATTTTGTTGTTGGAATGTCCGAACAAAGTCCGACCGTGGACTTTGTGCGTCGGATTTGTGTACACACGATCGTAATTTCCGACAACGGATTTTGTTGTCGGAAAATTTTATATCCTGCTCTCAAACTTTGTGTGTCGGAAAATCCGATGGAAAATGTGTGATGGAGCCTACACACGGTCGGAATTTCCGACAACATGGTCCTATCACACATTTTCCATCGGAAAATCCTATCGTGTGTACGGGGTATTGTAGTGTGTACCCCACTTTAGTGTCACTGGTGATGTCAGTGTTAGTTCCCACAAAGTGTCAGTTAGTGTTACCATCACAGTCCCACTATATACTGTATTTATTGGCATATAACACTCACTTTTTCACCATGAAAATGGGGTGCAAATAGCATGTGCGTGTTATACGCCAATACTTCAATGTTAGCTGCCTCAGAGGGGACAGGGAGGGGGGCGAGACGAGCACCGTCAGATTACATACTGTGAGAATCTCCTGTTTACTTGGCGGCTTCTGTAATAGGAAGTCCCGTCTCCTGGGCCGCCATTGGACCACTTTTCTGTCTATGATAGGAGATTCTCACTGTATGTAATCTGTCGGCGCTTGTTCCCCCCCCCCCCCCGTCCCCTCTAGGCTGCAGATGGGCATTGATCAGGCTGCACTGATGGCAATGGTGAGGCTGCTGCATTGATGGCAATGGTGAGGCTGTTTCATTGATGGCAATGGTGAGGCTGCATTGATGTGGACTGATGAGACTGCATTGATGCATTGATGGCACTTGTGAGGCTGCAGATGGGTATTAATCAGGCTGCATTGATGGCAATGGTGAGGCTGCAGATGGACACTGACCCTTATTTTGCTTCAAAGTTCCTTATTTAAAAGTTTTTTTCCTGACACTTCCCTCTTAAAATGAATGTGCGTGTTATACGCCTGTGCGTGTTATACGCCGATAAATACGGTAGTTATATTTGATTTCATAGTTAGTCAGGCTGAAAAAGTCCATCTAATTTAACCAAAAAATAAATAAAAATACAATCCCATATACACAATCCTTCACCCACAGTTGATCCAGAGGAAGGCGAAAAACCACAGCAAAGCATGCTCCAATTTGCTACAGCAGGGGAAAAATTTTTCTCCTGATCCTTCGAGAGGCATTTTGCCTGGATCACCTATAAATGTCAGTACCCAGTTATATTATGTACATTTAGGAAAGAATCCAGGACTTTTTTTAAAGCAATCAACTGAGCTGGCCAGAACCACCTCTGGAGGGAGTCTATTCCACATTTTCACAGCTCTTATGCCCTGTACATACGGTCGGATTTTCCGATGGAAAATGTGTGATAGGACCTTGTTGTCAGAAATTCCGACCGTGTGTGGGCTCCATCACACATTTTCCATAGGAATTTCTGACTCACAAAGTTTGAGAGCTTGCTATAAAATTTTCTGACAGCAAAATCCGTTGTCTGAAATTCCGATCATGTGTACACAAATCCGACGGACAAAGTGCCACGCATGCTCAGAATAAATAAAGAGATGAAAGCTATTGGCTACTGCCCCGTTTATAGTCCGTGTTTTACGTCACTGCGTTCAGAACGATCGGATTTTCAGACAACTTTGTGTGACCGTGTGTATGCAAGACAAGTTTGAGCCAACATCCATCAGAAAAAATCCTAGGATTTTGTTGTCAGAATATTTTTTCCTCTAGACGTAAAGAGTGCCCCCTTTTCCTCTGTGATTACCTTAAAGTGAATAACTCAACACCAAGTTTACTATTTGGACCCCTTATGTATTTGTACATGTTGATCATATCCCCCAGAAACAGGTGTCTCCATTGAAAGATTTCCCCCTCGCCTCTTGTTCTGGGGACAACTCAAAAATTGTGGTTTTCCCTACAGTCCCTTTATTGGTGACTATAGAAGGGGCTTGGGCGGTTTCGGGATCCTTCCTGCCCGATCCCGCCAGGAAGCCGGCACTGCACCGCTAATTAGAGGCAGTGAGACATTTTCAGGTCCGCAGCTGCACAGATCAGGAAATGTCTCACTGCCTGTGATTAGCCTTGTGCATTGTCGGCTTCCTGGCAGGATCGGGCAGGTGGGTTGCGACTAGGAACTTCAACACGCCTGAGCCCATCTCTATTGGTGACAACAGAGAAAAGAATCTACTGGGTGTGGACACATGCAGCAATTAAAACTTCTCTAACCCTTCCCCACTCTATCCAAAAAAAAAAAAAAAAAGTTCTGCCTGGAAATACATTAGTTCAGCATATCTTAATGCAAACTTTTTTCCCAACTTTATTGAAATGTCACAAAGTGACATTTCATTCAATTCTATTCATTACCACAGCACTGAGTTGTGGATTACTGCGTCTCAACACTATGTGGCAAAAATACGTACGGCATAATGTATATTTTATCAGAGCACACCACTGAACTGACCCAATTGTAAACAAGGCAAATTGCCTTGTCTTTGTATTGGAATTGTGTTGACTATTTGCTGGAACTGTGACCCATGCAGCCCAAAACACCTGGTGTAAATGATCCACCATGCTGAAATCCAAGCAAAACAAATACAGTCTAAATATTATTCTGTATTCTTACTTGAGACATTTGAGAAATATGTGTGTTATTACTGGAATCTTGGTGCGCTTTGTGTATTTCTTCTAGATCTGTGCAGTGATCCAGTGTGAAACCTGTTTGGAGGAACTTCCTGTAATAAAGACGGATCACTGCTGACCTTGTGTAGGGTGGCTGGTCATATATCCGCCCCCTCCTGTAATTTTCTGCAGGTAACCTGTAATGGGTGGACCTGCTGGATCCCTCCCATAGCTCTGCTCTCTGCACAGGCTATGTACAGCACAGTGATGATGGCACTGCTACTTTCCCAAGGTAGTATCTGGTTTGTAAATAAACTTGGTGCACACAAAGTACATTTATATCCTTCGTCGCCAATACGTTTTTGAGCGTGAGGTTCAACTTTACCATTATGCCTCTTTTACTACAGGGCATATACATGTAGTGCATGCTACTAGTATGGAGGCTTACAGGTATGCCAAGAATCACTGAATAATTTCACATTGATTACAAATCATTGTTACCCTTCTGTTTACCATAATCCCTTAGCTACATCCTAATTAGATCAGTATGTTTTGTATATTGTTTATGGTTAGAATTTCAAGTATTTGTTCCCCCTAAAATACAGAACAATCCTTCCTCGTTCTCCCTGATTATTCTCCGAGGAGTGCACTTCACCAAAGATGCTAATCCAAGCTTGGAAATCTATCAATTCATAAGTGAGATTATCCTGGATAATGAAAATACATAGCTGTCATGCCAACTGTCCCTGATTTCCAGATGTTTGAAATTTGGCCCAGCTAATATTGGTCCCTAACAAGTGTATTTTATTAATTCATAACATACGTGATGTTCCTGCTTTGCCCCATATATGCCGTTGAAACACGGTAGTGCATCATTTACAGGGTTAAAACAGTCTCATCGTCACCTGCCAAACGCCTCTGAAAAGTGATACACCATGGATTAGGAGCAGCCAGGGCTACCACTTGTGTAAACTCAGCCTTTGAAAGCTAAGGAAGTTTTCAGCTCACAAGATTTCAGGCAGGATCAATGGGTATTTTTTTCACTGCTCGGACAGATTGAAAAAAATAGTTTTAATAGTATATTTATAATTAATTTGTTCTGTATTAGAGATCCCAAAAATGTATCATGTGTTAATGATGGTTAATGTCACTGCAGGTACAGAAAGATAATAGACAAATCACAGATTACAGGGTACAGACTAGACATGAAATGTTAACAAGTGGCGCCAAGCCTGTACTAAGAACATTGAGCTGTGTTATCCTGTGTTCAATACCCTGTGCTCAAAGTAATGGTGACATCAGAATCGTAGTTCAAACAAGAATTTTAAGAGAAGAACAAGAGGTAACTAATGGGTGATAAACACAGAGACCAATATGCCTAATTAGGAGTGAGTGTGAGTAGTCAGACAAAACAATTGGGCCTTATTCACACTTGGCGATTTGGAATTGCTGGCATAATCGCAGCAATTCTGCCTACAATTCTAAATTGCTGTAAATTGCAGTAAAATTGCATTTGGGTTTCATTCACTCTTAAGCCTCATGTACACTGCTGCTGGTAAACGGACATTTAGAAGCAGTTGGGCATTTTTTTCAACTGCTCCTGATCTCTCCTCTATGTTATCTTATCAGTACATGTACACAGGGTTGTTTACAGTCGTTTCTAGGCAGTTTAGTTTAGAGGCTTTTTTTGGAACGCAAAAAAATGGGTTCAGAAGCTGAGTTTAGAGGCATTTCAAGCACCAAACGCAGCTAAGCGCGGCTAAATGCGGTAACACAAGTTTAGTTTCATTTCGTTTAATGGCATTTTTCATTTTTTGGCTATCTTTTTTTTAAAAATGCTTCTAAACGCAAAACGCCGCTAAACACAGCATGTAAATGCGGTAAAACATACGTTTTAAACATGGGTTACTATCTGTCAAGTTAAATCATTCAGGAGAGGTTGTAAAAACGTCCATGTACATGAAGCCTTAATAGCACCCCAAATGTGATTCGATTTTCGTTTGACAATCATGCAATTTCCGTGTGACAATCATGGCAAAACATGTCTTTTTTTAATGTCACAAAGTTCGTTGCCCAAAAAGGAGCAGGGGCTTCTTTTGGGCAACAAACACGCATTTGGCAGCCCACTGAATGGGCAGCCCTATGCGTGATACCTGGAAATGCATGTAAACCACACATTCACATCTAGCTCCTGCTCCTTTTCAGGCAACAAGCTACACGCGATGCGCTTTGCTGTGATTGCCACGTGATAAATCACACGTCGATCGCAGAAAAACCTCACTGCATTTTAGGTGCCTTTAAAAATCAATAGCACACAAAGACGCATGCTATGTTTTGCCAGCGTTGATTCCACCTGCAATCGCAATTCGCTTCGCTAAACGTGAGTGGAAATGCTCATTCACGCTATGCGACATCTGAACGGGGCCTAAGGACCTAATTTCCAAATGTAGTAGGGCAAGGGCCAATATTCGGGATCAGGGAGAAGATTTGACTCCACTAAGAAAGAAGAGATTTGCAGAGCCAGAATATGTGGTAGAGAGTGCTCAAGTCTTTGCACTCTCTCCAGCACTTAGAAGAATGCGAAGAATTGAATTTAGATATTTTGTAAAGGATAAGGTACCATGTATATCATTATTTTTTGGAAAGCTTTCCAATGGTTCATGCAGCAAGATGCTCTATATGTGTTGGAGATTGCTAGTTTCCAAGGTTGATCATGGTATTCAAGGCCCAGCTTATTTTGCCACTTAATCGTGTTTATTTCCGAGAAGGAATGGGTTTTATTGAGGGTATTATAGAACAGAGAAATTACCTTTTTTTAGGCTTGGGGCTAGAAAGGAGTGTGTCCAATTTGTGTTTAAATGGTATATTTAATAGATTAATAGGGAGCAAAAAAAGAAATTCATTGGAATCAATAGTAGCTATGCCGCTCCAAACTTGCTTTTCTCCCTGTACCTCCAACTCTTATCAGGTGCACAGCATCCTTGCTCATCTGTTTTTCTTGTCAAGCAGAAACAAACGGGCTGCACAATGATGCCATCACCAACGTAAAACCTGCTTTATTATAATATGTAGAGGATTCACAACATAAAGTCTCATCTGTCCATATCCCACTCCAATGCATTTCATGTCTCCATGATTATACCCTTTGCAGGGTGAAACACATTAAAGCCAGAGATAGACATGCAAGACTACAGTATATGTTGTGAATCTTCTATTTATTATAATAAAACTGGTTTTACATTGGTGGCAGCATCAGTGTGCAGCACCGTTCATTTCTACTTGCTAAGATGAGCGATGAGTGAGTTTGGCGTGGAGGAACTTGACTGGCCTGCACAGAATCCTGTCCTCAACCTGATAGAACACCTTTGGGATGAATTAGAGCAGAGACGTGAGCCAGGCCTTCTCGTCCACATCAGTGCATGACCTCACAAATGAGCTTCTGAAAGAATGGTCAAACATTCCCATAGACACACTCCTAAACAGCCTTCCCAGAAGGGTTGAAGCTGTTATAGCTGCAAAGGCTGGACCAACTCAATATTGAACCCTATGGACTAAGACTGGGATGCCATTAAAGTTCATGTGCGTGTAAAGGCAGGTGTTCCAATACTTTTGGTAATATAGTGTATATGCAAGATAATAGTAGGTATATGTTATTGAAAGTGGATCTAAAGTCCACAAATACCCCCCCTCCAGAGATGCAACATCTACAAGATCAGTTGCTGCCACTGGCATCTCCTCCTGGCTACTTCTGGGTGCAGGGTCTTCCGGTCGTCTTGATTGGCCATCATGGGATGATGTAACTTCCTCACATGCACATGAGAATTTATTCATTTTAAGTAGTGAGATGTCCTAATATTTTAATGAAGATTTCAAACAGACAGGTAAGTTTGTTTTATTGCAGAAGGGACATAGCATGTCTTTCGGCACTAAAAAGCCTGCCTGCTCACAGTGTTTTACTTTTATTAACATGGCTTCACTTTAAAAGATACCAGAAAGCAGTCATTACATTCACAGGTATACAATTGTCATAATTTTTTTTCCTGCATCTATAATTGTAACCTGAAAAATAAGAAGGTGATACCCTCCCAGGTAATCATAGATATAGTGTCCAATACGGCTGACCTAATGATCCCCTGCAGATTTTGTAAGTTTGCCCACTTACAAAAAAATGAAGGGTCTATAATTTTTATCATAGGTGTATTTTGAATGATAGAAACAATATTAACCAAAAATCCAGAAAAAACACATGATACAAATGCTATAAGTTGAGTTGCAGTTTAGTGAGTAAAATAAGTATTTGATCCCCAAGCAAAACATGACTTAGTACCTGGTGGAGAAACCCTTGTTGGCAATCAAAGAGGTAAGACATTTCTTGTAGTTAGTGACCAGGTTTGCACACAGCTCAGGAGAGATTTTGGTCCACTCTTCTTTACAGATCTTCCCTAAACCCTTTTGCAGTGTACACACGGGCGGACTTTTTGACCGGACTGGTCCAACGGAACGAGTCCAGCGGACAATCCGATCATGTGTGGGCTTCATAAGACCTTCAACGGACTTTTCCAGTCGAAAATCTGACGGTCTTTAGATTTGGAACATGCTTCAAATCTTTACGTCGTAACTCCGCCAGACCCAGAAATACGCTCGTCTGTATGCTAGTCCGACGGATAAAAACCGACGCTAGGGCGGCTATTGGCTACTGGCTATCAACTTCCTTATTTTAGTCTGGTGTACATCATCACGTACGAATCCGTCGGAACTTTGGTGTGATCGTGTGTAGGCAAGTCCATTCGTTAAAAAGTCAGTTGAAAGACTGTCGGAAAGTCTGTCGGACCAGTCTGGTCGAAAAGTTCGCCCGTGTGTACGCGGCTTTAGTGTTCCATTTCACATGTCAGGAGATTGTGACCGACTCTCAATGGAGTTGGTTCACACATCTCTGGAGCAGCTTCAGAGCGAATTGCACGGGAGTCCTGTGCGTCTTCTGGTCCGTTTCAGGTCCGAATTTAGCCAAAAATTCAGACCGAAATCGGACTCGAAACAGTGAACAGGGACGCACTGGACCGAGGGCGATTGATGGTTATTTTGTATTTTTTCCATTTGCGAATAATCGCTCCAACAGTTGTCTCCTTCTCATTAAGCTTCTTGCTGATTCCAGTCTTGTGTAGGTCTACATCCTGTCCCTGATGTCCTTTGACAGCTCTTTGGTCTTGCTCATGATGGTGCGTGTGACCCTTTGTTTCTTTGTTAGTGGGCAAACTTACAAAATCTGCAGAGGATCAAATAGTTATTTTTCACACTGTATATGAGAGTTTTCGGCATTTTAATGAAATGCTCTGATGGGTTCAGGGATTGGGATGGGACTGCATATTCTCTTTCCAACACCCCTAAAATTGTTGAGTTTGCCGTACAATTATAATAAATATATTTCTGCTGAACAGGGCACATTGCTGTGGCATGCAAGGTTTCTTTAAAGCGGAGTTCCACCCACTTTTAGAACTATTTCTTAAAATCATTATTGCAGCATATAGATCAAGCAATAGATTTTTTTTTTTTTATGAGAACTTACCTGGATAGCAGTGTTTTCTATCTAGTCTCTGGCCTCTGCCACCCGCGGATATGTCTGTCATATCTGGCGGCGCACTGCCTCCTGGGAGCGATGTGTCTTATTTCCCAGAAGTCAGTGTGGATGGCCGCTGCTCGGGTTGCCATCACAACGGGGCGGGCACTTCTGACGGTGCCGCCCGTTGTGACGGCAACGTCATAAGTTTCCAGCGCTGCGATCATTTCCTACTGCGCATGTGCGAGAATGGGAGGTGCATGCTGGTCATTCAGTTGCACTATATCCCGGAAGACAATGCTTGTGGGCTTCACATGAAAATAGAACAGAACTTAAAATGGTAACTTACAACAAAGGTATTTTTAATCGATTATATTTATTAGAGGAGCGAATGTTATTAAAATTGTCAGTGGTATTAATGTATGGCATGATCCAAAATTAGGCTTATAAAAAAAAAAAAAAATTGTCAGGACTCCACTTTGAGCACTTCTAATACAGATTCCCTACCTGCCTTTAGTTTAAAGTGTATATCAAAGCCAAACTTTTTCTTTTAGTTTGGATAGAGTGGGAAAGGGTTTGAAGGGTTGTTGTTCCTGTCTTAGTGACCACTGTCGCCAAAACAAAATGTCATAGGAAAATCCAAATTTTTAGAACTGTTACAAGAGTAATATACTGTATAATGGTGACAACTGTCCAAAACAGAAAATCCCCTCACTTTGGGGAGATTTCCAAGACGGGATGTGAAGGGGAATTTCCCCAGCAGGACACACAAAAAGTACCTTCCAAGGGTTTACTACTTTGTTGAAAAAAAAAAAGTCTTGTCTATACAAACACATTAAAGCAAAACTTCACCTTTAAGGTGTAAGTAAACTCCCCTATCGTTTTCAGCCAAGGAAGCTGCCATCTTTGCCTCTGTTTAATCTACAACTGCCACGATGCTGCACATGTGATCAGTTATGACACCAGCCATTGGATGGTTTGACAGTTTGGTTGAGAGCACAACCAATGGGAGTGTTACATTTCCGGCATGTGCCCGAAATTAAACTGTTTTATGGATGGGTTTACTTCTGCTTTAAAGGGAAGTTCTGCTTTAACACCTCCTTCCTCCCTCCTCTCCCACATTCGGATATTTAGCAGATACCTGCTCCCATTTCCACTCTGACCGCCTATGCGATCGGGCAGAAGTTTTCCCCCTCCTCTCCCTGCCTGCAACCTTCTGGGACATGTCACAGGCTCCAGAAGGCTGCGGGTCAATTCAGAAAGCGCAGCGCGAGTCACACATGCGCAGTGGGAAGCTGGCTCTGAGGCTGCAAGGAGTCACAGCTGACTTCCCTTAGTTAACATGCCAGCATCGGGGTCCCAAACATTGGTGAAGAACTGGTCCGGGTGAGGATGGTGCTTGATCCTTGGATAGGCGAGTATCCTTTTTTTTTTTAAAGTCATCAGCTACAGTATTTGTGCAAATAAAGAATTGTCCCCCGTGGGGTTTTCTAGGAAGCAAAAAATTATTTATTTCTATAACACTATCCGGGGTGGGCAGCCATTTTCTTCTTAATGAGTGTCTTTCCATTTCAGCTACAGTATTTGTAGCTGCTGACATTTAAGTTGATGTTTTTTTGTTAAGACTTTTTTGGGGGGAAAGGGTTGCAAGCTTCAGGGTTGTATTGCAAACAGTAGTGCATGCACTTTTTTTTGGTGAAGGAGCTGCCCTATCGCACAGCATAGCACGTGTTAACCTGCATCCAATAATGCAATGCAAAGATGTAATAAGACCCCCAATTTAAGTTTCACTTTATCTTGGCTAGAACTCTCCTCCGTGTTCTCTAGACAATCCAGACAATTACAATTAGAGTAGACTTGGGACTGTATTATAAGCCGGCAGTGCTTGTGTTTGCTCTGTTCAGCACTTTCTAAAATATTTACTGGCTGCAACCCAGAACCAAGAAATCGATTGTAACAGCAAACGCCAAAATAAATTCCTTCCCACTTTTTCTTCTCTTGTCCCATCTCATCCTCTGCAGTCTGCTTGGCAGAGGCAGAAGATCTGTCCTCTATATATAGCCGGCTCTGGTCTCCTGTGGGAAAGGTCATTAGAAATCTCTTGAATTCCTTTCAGTGAATAAAACAGTGGGTAAACAGCTGTGTCTTTCACAATGTCAGAGTAGATCCTTCTCGTAGATGAATGTATTTGTATTTAAACTTCACAGGTATTCCCACAGGCTTCATGACCAGGTGTGTTTTATGGCTTTGTGTTCAGAATAATTCTGGTCAGAAAGCTTCAAAGCTGATCTTTGGGCTCCCCCTATACCTTCCTCCAATCCCCTCTAATGGTCAATGGTAGGAATTAGCTAAAATTTGGGCTAAACTCAGTTAGGCATGAACCTGTCAGAAACTGTTATATAAAAACAGCTTCAACAGTGGAATTTCCACCCTGCAGCCACATGTAACAAAGGGGCAGGGATGCTGGTGACACCATTGACCTAATATGACCACATAGCCATATTTGGACAATGTCATTAATCAAATATGTAACCGTTTCCTGCAGGTTCGGGCCAAACTGATTTCAGCTTGAATCTTAGCTCATCCTTAATCACTGGCATTAGGAAGAAAACATATCTGAATGCCCTTTGTACTCACATGCTGCTACAGTCCTGAGCCTTCGGGTTCTTCTTTGGGTGTCCATGTCACTGTCTGCAAGACATGTACACTTTCTTTTGGTTATGTATCCTCTCAGCATCCAGAAGAGTAGCAGTTGGAACTGTTGGGGGCCAGCCGCTGCAGGAACATCAAAAGCGAAGTCCCCCCCCCATCCACAAACAGCATACAAATGTTGCGGTCAGATCCATACTGCATATAGGTTTTTTTTACAGACCTAAACACAGCAGTGTTGAAAACCATTGGCCCATGCACACAGCTGTGTTGTGCTCAGAAAACATGGGGTAAAGGTTAGATGAAACATCTAGTAATGTATAAACATTGGGTGGTTAAAAAGTAATTTTTTTCAGTAGAGGTCTCCAGTAGAGGTGTGAGAGAGACGCAAACCCAGTAAGTCAGGAGTCATCCAGCAGTAAGTCAGGAATAATTCAGGGGCAGCTTGTAGAGAATTAGAAGAAGCAGTCACCCTATTCCACCAGGTGGCACCATGGGTGCAGGGCACTGTTTTCCCCCAGTATGCTTCCCAGAGCTCTGCTGTGTGGGCCTTTTTCAGTATATGTGCAGAAGATAGGCACAAAAATTCCGATGTTAAGTTACTCGCTTGTGTTTTGGCCAACCGATTAGCTAATGTTATTCAAAAACAAGTCTACATAGACCAATCGGGCTTTATCCCTACAAGATCTACTGCGCTCAACATTAGGCGTACATGTTTAAATATCAAGCATCCCCTCGATAACCTGGTTAACAGAGCGATCCTGTCCCTTGACGCGGATGAATCGTTTAACAGCGTTGAATGGGACTACTTATGGGCTGTCCTCCATAAATTCCACCTTTGAAGCCGATTGAAGGGCCTGGAAAAAGCTTCTCTATGTGGAACCGGTAGCAAGATTATGTATTAAAGGTTCCCTTTCAGTGACCTTTTCTTTGAGACAAGGCACCAGGCAGGGGTGCCCATTGTCCCCACTGAATTTTGCACTGGCTCCAGAACCCTTGGCAGCAATTATAAGAAATACCCTGGATATCATAGGATTTAAAAGAAGAATAAGGGAGGATAAAATATCATTGTACTCTGATGATGCTTTATTGTATCTGGGGGACACTGCTGGCTCACTAGCAACGACAATGACCCTTATTGAGGAATATGGAACCTATTCTGGATTTTCCATAAACTGGCATAAATCAGTTCTCATTCCATTGGACCCTATGTCTGCTGGTCTGCCGACAGGAGCCTCCCAGGTAGCTGTGGAATCCTCTTTTCGAAAAGATTATATACCCTTAAATCTAAAACCTATCCTACAAAAATAATTGTCCTATAAAAGTTCCCCACTTTTGTTCTCCCGAATAGACTCACAATTTAGAGAGTTGATTTGGAAGAAGGGACCAGCAAGAATTAAGTTTGCTACCCTACAATACCCTAAGGATCAGGGAGGTATGGCAGTGCCTCATGCTCTTACTTCTGTGCAGCTCAGCTTCA
This sequence comes from Aquarana catesbeiana, assembly GCF_042186555.1. Taxonomy (NCBI): domain Eukaryota; kingdom Metazoa; phylum Chordata; class Amphibia; order Anura; family Ranidae; genus Aquarana; species Aquarana catesbeiana. The sequence continues at coordinate 530,128,197 of NC_133326.1, forward strand.
GCATTTGGTGGGATGGACCTTGCCTAACACTACAGATCCTTCTCGAAAGTCTGCTGTCCCATCTCATTACCTGACAGTGACTTTACTCCTACATTTATGGAAAATGGTTAAAGGGCAATTACAGTGGATGGATTTCTCCAGTGTACCCCTATTTGGGGCAACAGATCTTATGCTGAACTGTATAAACTCACCAACGCTCAAAGTTGGGCATCGGCTGGTGTTAGATTTCTTTGTCAACTCTATAGGGGAGCAGTTTTGAAATCTTTTGACCAACTGAGAGAGGAGTTTAACATTCCTAGATGCTCCTTTTACCAATATTTACAAGTTTGGCATGCACTGCAAACACAGGCCGGGAATTCAGTTCTCCGTCTGACTGAATCCCATTTTCTAGACTCTCTAATGTCAGAAGTAGATAAAAAGGGAGCCATTTCCAGAATCTATTCACATTTACTGATGCAAAATTAGAATCTGGCCTTTTTGCATCAGTAGAAAGAAGTGGGAAGCAGATATAGATCCCATTGATGGAGAAAGTTGGGAGGCAACTTTGGAGGCTATGCGTTGGTGTCGGCTGTCCCAGCTATTTATTTTACACCGCACCTATCGCACATCAAAACAGTTTTCACCTTGGGAAGAAGGGACTCTCCTGTTTGCCCTAAGTGTAAAGCCCACACAGGTGACTTTATACATATGATTTGGAAATGCCCAAATCATGTTTGCTATTGGGGAGAAGTTACCACTGTAATTAATCAGACATATGACGTACGACTCCCTATGGATCCACTGATTTGTCTTTTAGGGGCACTTGAGGTCAAACAATACATCCCCTCCACTTACATAGCTGTCACTCGTCTCTTGTATTTGGCAAGGAAACTCATTGCACGTTTTTGGCTCTCTCCCATACCACCGTGCACAATGGATTGAGCAGGTAAAATATATTCTCACTAAGGAAAAGTATACCTATCAGCATAGACGTTCGTCCAAGAAATTCCAGTCTATATTGCTATGTTGGCTGGATGTCCTGGGTTTGGCCCCTTCACAGCTTAATTTAGACAGATTATTACAAATCTAAGCTCCATCGAGGGATGGATTCTGACAATTGATAACTGTACTTCTATTTTGTGAAATTGACTATGCACTGAAGGGTTCTTTCTTTTTAGGTAACTAATGACACTTTCAGTGCGTTGGTTCTGAACTTTTACTTGACACTCCAACACATTGTTGTATTATAGCATGTTAGCAGCTTTTAATATCATTTTTTTGCTTTTTCTAGTTGTATTGCAATCTATGATGAGGATTCTTTTACTATGTTATACAACATTGACTGTATGACATGTAATTTTAATGTGATGAATACTTTTAATCCTTTATATCACCAATAAAACCTTTTCTTTTGATAAAAAAAAAGAAGACTGCACAATAGTTATTTACAGCCTCTATCTAAAGTGCATAAAGCCTGACAATACCATTGGCCATTTGGGTACCATGTGTATGATGAGACACATGACCTTTCCCCCATGCGGCTTATTGGGACCAACCCCTTAATGCTGCAGTAAAAGTGCCATGCTCCTCCTCCTTGTTCCTCCACCTGCTCCCTTTCCACCTCTATCTCCACTATACAAGATTTTCCATCATTGGCCTGCAGCAATATGGATAGCAGTATGTCAACATTTGTCAGAGCTCTACCCTGTGGCTCCTCCAGCAGGAAAGAAAAAGGGTCAGTATGAGGCCATATAAAGAAGGGGCGAGTGCAGGGTGCAATCTTGCCCTTATTTTGCCAACCCCTAACAGCTGCATTTAGCAGGCAACTTTCTCCGCCCCAGCTGCTGGAGCATAAAAAAGTACACCCCAGTTAGTCCTCTGCCCAGCAGCTAAATGCCAGCTTGGCCAAATTGCTGGCTTTACAAATCCAGCCTTTCTAGCTGGGGGATTCTGCCCCCTTTTCGGAATTTGCAGCTAATGTTGTACCTCATTGGAAGGTTTCTGGACGTCAATTCTTTGCCCTCAATGGCCGCTTCACACCTGAATCTCACAGGAATGCAGCATGCATTCCTGTACAATCTCTGTGCAACTCGTTTGATTCATATGACTAGACTGAAATCACAAAAGATTGCACCAAAAGTAGTGCTTGTACTACTTGTCAAAAACACACTGTCTCGGATTGCATGGCTCTGTAGTACCATTCAATCCAGTGCAAGCACACACACTGCATTTGTGAACTGCATTTAGGGTATCAATAGGAATATACAGTGCATCCAGAAAGTAATCACATTGCTTCACTTTCCCACATTTTGTTATGTTACAGCCTTATTCCAAAATTGATTAAATTCAATGTTTTCCTCAAAATTCTACAAAAAATACCCCATAATGACAATGTGAAAGAAGTCTGTTTAAATTCTTTGCAAATTTATTAAAAACTAGAAAAGCTACAATTTCTGGGGAAATTGTGTGAAGTGTTCTTGCCTCCACCTACAGTAGTCTACAACTGGAGTGGGCGGAGTAACTGGGTGGAGTGGCTTGAGTAACTGTGAAAAGTGTTAAAAAGCTTAATATTTTAAAAAGTATAAATAGTAGTAAAAAAGTTGAAGAAGGCCCATCATTAGCTGAAAGAGATAAACATTTTTTTCAAAAATGATTTTTCTTTTTCAAAAATGATTTTTTTTTCAAAAATGATTTTTTTTTTAAATGATTTTTTTTTCAAAAATGATTTTCTTTCTTTTAAAATGATTTTTTTTCCAAAAATGATTTTTTTTTTCAAATAAAATTTTTTTTTCAAAAATGTTTTTTTTTTCAAAAATTTTTTTTCAAACATTTTTTATTTTTCAAAAATGATTTTTTTTATCTTCAAAAATGATTTTTTTTTTTTATTATTATTATTTTTTTTTTCATGGGGTGATCATAATGTTTTGGCTGATCATGTTGTGGTCATAATGTTTTGGCTGATAATGGGGTGCTCATAAATTATTTGGCTGATCATGGGGTGGTCATAATGTTTTGGCTGATCATGGGGTGGTCATAATGTTTTGGCTGATCAGGGGTGGTCATAATGTTTTAGCTGATAATGGGGTTGTCAGCTTTTGTCACCTCCCAATCTAGTTTTGAACATTTCGCCATTCATTCCTATGGGACCAATTTCGCCACAAAAATGACGATATTTCGTGAACCATTTGGCAAAACGTTCCACAAAGTAATAGCACACCAATCGGGAACAATCCGCACGTTTCGGTATATTACTGTCTATGTAGTGTAAAAGCTGTGGGAGGAGTTAGGGTGGTAAGTTTGGCTATAATAAGAATAATATATGTGAGACTAGAAAAGCTACAATTTCTGGGGAAATTGTGAAAAGTGTTCTTGCCTCGACAACTGGAGTGGGCGGAGTAACTGGGTGGAGTGGCTTGAGTAACTGTGAAAAGTGTTAAACAGCTTAATATTTTAAAAAGTATAAATAGTAGTAAAAAAGTTGAAGTCCCATCATTAGCTGAAAGAGCTGAACATTTTTTTCAAAAGTTATTTTTTTATTTCAAAAACGAATTTTGTTTTTTTTTCAAAAATAATTTTTTTTTATTTTTTCAAAAATAATTTTTTTTTTTCAAAAATAATTTTTTTTTTTCAAAAATATTTTTTTTTTTCAAAAATAATTTTTTTTTTTTTTCAAAAATATTTTTTTTTTTTCAAAAATGAATTTTTTTTTCAATAATGAATTTTTTTTTTTTTCAAAAATGATTTTTTTTTCAAAAATGAATTTTTTTTTTTCAAAAATATTTTTTTTTTCATGGGGCGGTCATAATGTTTTGGCTGATCATGGGGTTGTCAGCTTTTGTCACCTCCCACTCTAGTTTTGAACATTTCGCCATTCATTCCTATGGGACCAATATTGCCGCAAAAACGACGATATTTCGTGAACCATTCGGCGAAAAAAGTTCTACAAAGTAATAGCACACCAATTAAATGACATTGAACATTTCGCCATTCATTCCTATGGGACCAATTTCGCCGCAAAAACGACGATATTTCGTGAACCATTCGGCGAAACGTTTCACAAAGTAATAGCACACCAATCGGGAACAATCCGCACGTTTTGGTATATTACTTGTCTCTGTAGTGTAAAAACTGTGGCAGGAGTCTACAAGCATTATCAAGTCTAGCAGATGAAGGTATGACCACATGCATTTGGGGGGTCTCAGCATCTTGTGTTTACAACCACTGTTTCCTAGCAACGCTCATGTCCTGTTTATGCTTCACGAATACTGCTCAATACACAATACACAGGACCATGATAGCTGTAGTAACTGTGCAGTAATTCAAATGGCCGTATTTTAAAAACTATACATCCTACAGCGAAGATCTTTATATTGTGAGAATCACAAGACCCAGACCTAGATTTTGATGTATAGTATGTCTGTGAAATATTAAAAATGAAGGCACAGTCGCAGTTTAGAAATTGCCCTTCAAATTTGGAGGGGGCTAAAGTGTAGTTTCAATGAATGTCAATGGACGGCGTGAGTTACAAACAAATGGTCATATTGTGAAAACTATCAGGACTATGGCTTAGCCGTGGACATGTTTAGTGGCAGCAGGGATAGCTGAACGTTTTGATATAAGATTTGTGTAGGTGGGCTTGAAAATGAGGGAGTGGCGGCAGTTTAGAAATCATGTTCTGATTTTTCAGCTTTTGTCATCTCCCACTCTAGTTTCCCCATTCATTCCTATGGGACCAATTTCGCCACTCTAGTTTCCCCATTCATTCCTATGGGACCAATTTCGCCGCAAAAATGACGATATTTCGTGAACCATTCGGCGAATTGTTCCACAAAGTAATAGCACACCATTCGGGAACAATCCGCACGTTTCGGTATATTACTTGTCTATGTAGTGTAAAAACTGTGGGAGGAGTTAGGGTGGTAAATTTGGCTATAATAATAAGAATAATATATATGTGAGATAACAGTAAGTGGTCTTGCTATGCAAGAACACTTAATAAAACAGTAAAAAAATCACATGTACATAAGTAGTCACAGCCTTTGCCATGACACTCAAAATTGAGCTCAGGTGCATCCTGTTTACACTGATCATCCTTGAGGTGTTTCTATAACTGTGGTAAATTCACTTGAGTGGACATGATTTGGAAAGGCAGACAGACACCTGTCTGTATAAGGTCCCACAGTTAACAGTGCATGTCGGAGCACAAACCAAGCCATGAACTCCAGGGAATTGTCTGTAGACCCCTGAGACAGGATTGCATCGAGGCACAGATCTGAGGAAGGGTACAGAAAAAATTCTGCAGCATTGAAGGTCCCAATGAGCACAGTGGCCTCCATCATCCGTAAATGGAAGAAGTTTGGAACCACCAGGACTCTTTCTAGAGTGGGGAGAAGGGCCTTAGTCAGGGAGGTGACCAAGAACCCGATGGTCACTCTCACAGAGCTCCAGCGTTTCTCTATGGAGAGAAGAGAACCTTCCAGAAGAACAACCATTTCTGTGGCACTCCACCAATCAGGCCTGTATGGCAGAGTGGCCAGACGGAAGCCACTCCTCAGTAAAAGGCACATGACAGCCTGCCTAGAGTTTGCCAAAAGGCAGCTGAAGGACTCTCAGACCATGAGAAACAAAATTCTCTGGTCTGATGAAACAAAGATTGAACTCTTTGACCTATATGGCAAGCGTCATGTCTGGAGGAAACCAGGCAACGCTCATCACCTGGCCAATACCATCCCCATAGTGAAGCATGGTGGTGGCAACATCATGCTGTGTGGATGTTTTTCAGCGGCAGGAACTGGGAGACTAGTCAGGGTCGAGTGAAAGATGAATGCAGCAATTTACATAGACATCCTTGATGAAAACCTTCTCCAGAGTGCTCTGGACCTCAGACTGGGGCGAATGTTCATCTACCAACAGGACATTGACCCTAAGCATACAGCCACGATAACAAAGGATTGGCTGCGGGACAGCTCTCTGAATGTCCTTGAGTGGCCCAGACAGAGCCCAGACTTGAACCCAATTAAACATCTCTGGAGAGATCTGAAAATGGCTGTGCACTGATGCTCCCCATCAAACCTAAAGGAGCTTGAGAGGTCCTGCAAAGAAGAATGGGAGAAAATGTCCAAAAATAGGTGTGCCTAGCTTGTAGCATCATACTCAAAAAGGCTTGAGGATGTAATTGGTACCAAAGGTGCCTCACCAAAGTATTGAGCAAAGGCTGTGAATACTTATGTACATGGGATTTTTGTAGAATTTTGAAGAAAATAATGAATTTAATCCAATTTGGAATAAGGCTGTAACATATCAACATGTGGAAAAAGTGAAGCACTGTGAATACTTTCTGGATGCAGTGTACTTACATACTATATAAATTTCCTGCGCCTATCCCACCACCTCTCTATTCAAATAAATGTGGTCAATTGATACAGTTATGACTCCAAGAGTTAAAGTGGTTGTTAAGCCACTACAATAAAAACATACAATCCCCTCTGTAAAATAACATTATGTGCCCCAGTGTTTGTGTTGTATAAAAAAAGCTGTTGATCTGTACCTTATATCAGAGTGTCTCCCGGCGATCACGTGACTCCTCGACTCTCTCTCCTCTTTTCTCCTCTGCTCCCCTCCTCTCCGGCTGACAAGGAGAGGAGAGAACCGAAGAGTCTCGTGAATGCCAGGAGACACTCTGATATAAGGTACAGATTGGCAGCTTTTTTATATAACACAAACACTGTGGCACATAATGTTTTTTTTTTTTACAGGGGGGATAGTATGTTTTTATTGTAGTTATGATAGCAGCAAGAGGGGAGAGGCCAGGCACTGACACAGAGCAGACAGGGAGGGGTGGCGGACAGAGGACAGAGCAGGGCTGCGGATGGCGGACAGAGGACAGAGCAGGGCTGCGGATGACGGAGGCACGTAAACTGACCACAGTGTCAGGGCTCAGCAGCCATGATAAACCGTGGTCAGTTTACAGGGGGAGGGTAAAGCCAGGCAGGATCAGCCAGGTTTTTTAGGTGATAGAAGGGGCCAAATTACACAGCACAAGCACTGTGCTGTTATTCATGCTTTAAGGGAACAGGATCAGTTTTTTGTTTTTGTTTTTAGGGCCACAAACACTTTAAGAGAGCTGCAACCTAGTGCGTCCGAACACAAGGCTCATCAAAAATAAAACAAGTAAACTGGTGCGCCCATCTAATTATCCAAACCATATGTGAATAAACTGAAAAAAACAATGTCTTTAAATCAATATTGTTAATGTGATCCAAAAATAAAATAAAAAATAAAATAACTAATATATGAACTAAATCCTTTTTTTTTTTTTTTAATTTTTATTTAAGAATTGCGGTTTGAACAAAGTGACAGAATAACATACATGTCAACCTGCGAAATTCAGTGACAGGCAATAAACATAACTATCCAGAGAGGTCTACTGTATATAGGTTAGAGATAATACAGGCAAGGTTCTAGAACAGTTGTATTAGTTCAGGAGTCTGAGTCTAAGGGCTCTACAACATCGTAACCTGTAGTTAAACTTAAACATTGGATAGATCCTCCAACCGAACTATTGTGCCCTGGAAGACTAGACTTGAGTAACGTGCCTCTTACAATGCGTGGTTCCTGGTTCTGCTTTCGCAGGAGCAATACCAGAGGATTACCGCAATCCAAAGGAATTTTTCCTTTTTTTGATAGGAAAACAAAGAGGATGACGCCTAAGGCATCAAGAGGGAGAATAAAGAGTAAAGAATAAGGTAGAAGTGGTAGAGGGTAGGTAAGTGGAGGGGGGGGGTGATAGGGCTCTGGCTGGATCGACGGCCCCAAGCTTCAATTTCTCCCAAGACAGGTTATTCAAATGTAAGAATTGTATTCATCCGAGAATCGGAACAGGTTCCAGTGTGTCCAACGAGTGTTGTGTTCCTCCTCTCTGTCTCCCAGGGCAGCCGTGAGACCCTCCATCCGCTGTATGTCGCACACCCTAGCAAACCATTGTGATACCACCGGTGGAGATTGTTGCTTCCATACACTGGGGATGCACGCCCTGGCTGCATTCAGGAGGTGTTTCAACAAGGATTTGCGATATCGCCTACAAGACATAGGGGTCAAGTTTAGGAATACTGCTGCTGGATTATCCTGGAGGGAGACATCTGTGATCTTGTGGATGATCTGTAATACCTGCCTCCAGAAAAGGGTCAATTCTGGGCAGTCCCAAAATATGTGGAGTAATGTGCCAGTTTGGTTACCACATCTCCAACAAAGAGGGCTTTGTCCTGGGAACATTGCCGCTAGTACAGATGGAGTCCTGTACCAACGGGTCAAAATCTTGTAGGTGATCTCTTGATATTTGCTACATAGAGATGACTTATGTGCAAACAGGAGGATGCGTTTTTTTTGGTCCTCAGTGAATGTGATATTAAGATCTCTCTCCCATTTCCTCAAGTATGGGGGATCATGTTGCGATATGTGAGCAAGTAAGATATTATAGGAGTGGGAAAGAGATTTCCTTATAGGTTCATCTCCTAGGCACAATTCTTCAAAGGGTGTTGGCTGTCTATGAAAGCAGTCATTATCAGGGAGGGATCGGATGAAATGTGAAAGTTGAGAAATCTTCCACCTGCCCAAGATAGACGAATTAAGAGTAGGATATATGCCTGCGGGGTCAACCCACCCTGAGGGGCTAAGAAAAGAGGAGGCTCTGACCATTCTCTGTTCCGGCTGGAGCCAAAAGGACTTGTCTGAAAGACCTGGTATGAAGTCCGGATGCCCAATTATGGGCGTTAACGGGGAAGGAAAGCTTACTGTTTCAGCTATCCTGAAATATCTGTGAAGCTCCTGGAGGGTGGGTTCGATTAGTGGATGTGGGGAGGAAAATTGGGAAAAACGAGACCCACTCCAAGGCAAACCCGCCAAGGGAATGGGCACTAATTCCTGTTCCAGTCTAACCCACAATTTATGTGGTGAATGTCTGCACCAATCCACAACTCTATTCATATGGACTGCTAAGTAATATAGGGCGGGGTCGGGAAGACCTACCCCTCCTCTGAGTTTTGGCCGCTGTAATAGTGATCTCTTAAGCCGCGATGACTTGCCCTGCCAGACGTAGTTTACGAAAATTGAGCGTAGCTTATGAAAGAAGCTCTGCGGTATCCTGACCGGTAATGCCTGTAGGAGGTATAGCAGCCTCGGCATTATATTCATTTTTAAAACATTGCATCTACCAAACCATGATATTGCCAAGTTCTTCCATTTTTCTAAATCAGAGGAAAAGCCACTCAATAGGGGTTGAAAATTGAGTTGGTAAACGAGTTGTAAATCTGAGGGGATTTTAGTGCCTAAATATTGGATTGCCTGGGGAGTCCATCGGAAGGGGAAGTTGCCTCCAAGTCGGGCCTGAGAGCTGGGAGATAGGGTGACGTTGAGTGCCTCCGATTTTTGGAGATTGATTTTGAAGTCTGATATATCACCATATTGGCGTATTTCAGATAGGAGGACCGGTATGGAGGTATGCGGATTCGAGATGTAGAATAAGAGATCGTCTGCATAAGCAGCAATTTTGTGATGGTACGTGCCAGATTCAAGTCCCTTAATGTCAGGGTTAAGCCTGATGTGTTGCAATAGGGGTTCCAGAGAAAGTATAAAGAGGAGCGGGGAAAGTGGGCATCCCTGTCTCGTTCCGTTGCTTATAGCGAAGGGTCTAGAATCAACCCCATTCACTCTAACCGTTGCAGTAGGTGTAGAGTAGACAGCAGAGATCCAGGACATAATAGAGGCCGGCATCCCAAGACGTCGCAGGGTGGCTAGGAGGAAGGTCCAGTTTACCCTGTCAAACGCCTTTTCAGCGTCTGTAGACAACAGGATGAATGGGGTATTAAGACGTTTGGCCTTTGCTACAATATTTATCGTCCTGATTGTGTTGTCTCGTGCTTCCCTATTACGTATAAATCCAACCTGGTCTAAGGGGACTATACGTTGGAGGACAGGCCCTAATCTTTCAGCCAAAATTTTTGTGAACAGCTTAAGGTCACAATTGAGCAGTGAAATAGGCCTGTAACTCGCACAGAGAAGTGGGTCCTTCTCTGGCTTGGGGATAACGGTGATGCTCGCTTGTAAAAGGTCCTGTGGCATATTATTATTGTCTAGTATTGCATTGAAGGCGGTGATGAAGTGGGTTGCTAATTGAGCTTGGAATGTTTTGTAGTAGGCAATTGTAAAACCATCAGGGCCGGGTGCTTTCCCTCTCGGAGACCCTGCAATGGCTCTCGCAAGTTCATCTGTCGTTATAGGCTGTGAGAGCATGTCTATCTCCTCAGCATTGAGGGAAGGCAAGTTAGCTGCCTCAAGGTAAGTTTCTATTGTCTCTATTCTATCCTGGGGCTGGCCCACTGAGGAGCGAGAGTGCAAGTTATAAAGAGCCTCATAGAATGCACGGAAGGACTCCGCCATTTCCGTGGAGACATGAGTTCTGAGTCCTGTAGGTGTGGATAAGGCAGGAATATAGGATAGGTTGCGTTGAGTTCGGATGGCGTTCGCTAACGTTCTGCTGCATTTATCTCCGTACTCATAGAACGTTCTGCGTGTCTTCAATAGGTTGTGTTTAGATTGGAATAAGGAGTGTTCCCTAACTTGTTCTCTAAGGTTAGTGACTTCTGTTTCGAGGATCCTATCTGGGTGTGTTTTATGTCGTTTTTCGCAGTCGTGAAGTTTTGTGAGCAACTCAGACAGTGTTTTTGCTGTGGCCACCTTAAGTCTGTGACCATGCTTAATGAGCATTCCTCTAATGTAGCACTTATGCGCAGACCATATAGAGAGAGGGTTAGGGACCGAGTCTTTGTTGCTCTCAAAAAAAAGTTCTAATTCCCGTAATATATCGGCCTGAACCTCCGGGTTTTGAATGAGGGATTCATTAAGTCGCCACGTGGCTGATCTCGGTGTCGGGTGTTGTAGGGCTATTCTTATGGAGATCGGAGCGTGGTCTGAGAGCGCTATATGACCAATCTGAGCGCTTGTAACAAGTGGGATCGTGGCATGGGAGACTAAAAATAGATCTATTCTAGAGTACGATCCATGGACTGCTGAGAAAAAGGTGTAATCCCTTTCCTGTGGGTGAAGTATACGCCAGATGTCAACTAACCGGTGAGAGTGTAGCAATTCTCTGATTCGGTTACGAGATCTCAGGGACAGAGCTGAAGAGCCCGACGAGGAGTCCTTCCGGGGATCAATGGTAAGGTTAAGGTCACCCCCTAACACCAAAGTTCCTTCGGCAAAAGAAGCTAATGCAGATAAGCAAGACTCCAGTACTGGAATCTGATCTACATTCGGCAGGTACAGATTAGCTAGGGTGAACGTCTGCGAGTGTAATGTACCCTTAACAAAAAGGTATCTACCCTCTTGGTCGGTATGGAGGTCCACCAGCTGCCAGGGCACAGTTTTGGCCAGAAGTACACTTGTACCCTTTGATTTTGTTGTGGGAGACACACTGTGATATACTGTTGGAAAATGCTTTTTGTACAACCTTGGGATCTTGTCCGCCCGAAAGTGGGTCTCCTGTAAAAACACTACTTGGGGTCTTAGCCTCCAGAGCTCAGCCAAGCAACTGGAGCGTTTTTCTGGGATATTTAAGCCCTTCACGTTCCATGACACAAATTTCAGAGTCATTTTTAGCAAAGCGGAAACGGACCGTCGAACCTTACCAGAACCCAAAACTGAGGGGAACGGTTAAAAAGGGAGGGGGGGGGAGGGGGAGTTTGTCTGAGTGTTGGAATCTAAAGGAAGGTAGGTCAAGGAGGGTTAGGGAAAAGAGCTGGGGAGGAGAAAGATGAAAAGAATAGGAGAAGTATAGAAAAGGAGGGAAAAATCTAGATCTCCGTACGGAGGACTACTGCCTAGATGAGCAGTTAAGGCCTAGTGGGGGATGAGGTAAGGCACTTCAGGGAACGAGCCCCCGAGCCGCGGGCTCCCCCAACAGCCCCCATTAAAGGCGGTCCCCAATGGAGCCGCATAACATAGTTGAGCTTCATTTGTAATTGATAACCATGTATTTAAAAAAAAGGAATACAAAGAGTAGTAACAAATAATGAAACAGCCATAAACACTATGAAATTAACTCAAAATTTAGTTAGCAGGAGAAACCACCCACTCCCATAGGGTATGGACCCCGCAGGAGCAGGCTGTGGCTGGAACACCCTCTGGGCGTGTCCACGAGGCAGTGCCACCCCTGAAACAAAAGCCCCCATCACCCACAGTGGAGCCCAGTCCGATGGGGCGAGCGCGGCCGTCCCAGAGAGAGGAAAAAAAAAAAAAAAAAAAAATATATTGCAGGATGGGGAAGGGGAAGAGGATGGGAAAGGGGAAGAGAGTGAGGAAGGGGAAAAGGATAGGGGAAGGGGAAAAGGAGCGGGGTAGGGGTTGAAGAAGGGTAAGCCTCTCCAGCAGGAACCTGAGACCAATTGTGGCCGCGCACCCCCCATCGCCCGGGCAGGCATTACTAAAAACTATCGAACGGTTACAAACATGCATAAAACAATGTTTTGAGGGTTCAGACTGGTGAAAGGAGGGGGCGTCCGGGGAACCGATGCCCAGGTGAGCGCATATGGCAGTTCAGGTCAGGCTAAGCCTGTTGTACTGGCGAGAACTCTAAGCAGCTCCCCAAAGACCCCCCCCACATCCCCGCGTCATCTATGTGTGCCATATAAATGAGTCATAGTGACCTGGGTGGTCTCCTATCTACCTCCCTGCAGGGCCCACCCATGTTGCAAGTGGGGAACAAGTAGGCAGTGAGCACCGAGATGAGCACCCAAGCCATGTCTTACTCATCGTCCAAGGCTGCAGATTCAGTCAGGTCTATCTCCTCTCGGTGCCAACAATGATAGAACTTCTTCATGTAAGTCCTGCAGTATGTTCCGTTCAGTGAATAGGTCAGTTCCGAGCTAAAGGCCCCTGGGGGTCCTTTCGAATAGCAGACAAGATCATGTGGCCATGACAAACAGTCTAGGGGGACCAGGGGTCATTCTCCGGGAAAGTCACTATGCCCATTATTCCGTAGCAGGTGGGGTAACAGGAACATAACAAGTTATTGAAAAACGTACTTACAGAAGGAAACTCCACAAACTGGGGTAGGTCTTCAATCTGAGAGCAATTCTAACCTTGGAAATTTATGGCTCATTGTCCTGAGGAGCCTGGGGTCTTCTGCGCTGAGACCGGCGATTACGTCGGGATCTTTGGGGTCTTCCTGTTGGGTTTGCTGTGGAGTTAGTGCCATCGCGAGGGAGAACAAATGCCAGCCAGTTGGGTAGGGACACCGTGGGCAGTTCTAGGGAGTTGAGGAAATCAGGGATATCTGCAGGATGTCGAAGGGTATATGTACGACCTCCCTTGCGTGCAATGAGGTGGAAAGGGTGGCCCCACTTGTAAGTGATTTCCCGTTCGCTGAGCTTCTCTAGCAGTGGCTGAACTAAATCCTTTTAAATGAGAAAAAAAATTTCATTAGTGACACTTCATGTGTATAAATCCAAACAGAAGGACTTAATCCTATGATGAATATCCAGTTTGTATCAGTGTCATAAACAGGACATGACAAACAGTGCTCAGATGGATGCCTTCACCACATATAGCGCACCCCTCTTACTAGACATATATGATCTCAAGTTATAGAGATCTCACTCGCTTAAGGTGTATCCAAAAGATTCAGCAGCAAAAGGGAGACTCTTTCCATTCCACACTCAATCAATATGATGATCCAAAGGTATCAGGCAAATGAAAGTCCACTGGTAATAACTGTGCCACATGTGCAGAGAAAGGAAGACTTCGTAGTGTAATACGTTTTAAAAAGCATTCATTAACCACTTCAGCCCCTGAAGATTTTCCCCCTTAACGACCAGGCCATTTTTTGCAATACGGCACTGCGTCACTTTTACTGACAATTGCTTGGTCGTGCAACGCTGTACACAGACAAAATTGATGTCTTTTTTTCCCCACAAATAGAGCCTTCTTTTGGTGGTATTTGATCACCTCTGTGGTTTTTATTTTTTGTGCTATAAACAAAAAAAGACCGACAATTTTGAAAAAAAACATTATTTTTTACTTTTTGCTATAATAGATATCCCCCCCCCCAAAATATCTTTAGCAATTTAGGCCAATATGTATTCTTATACATATTTTTGATAAAAATAATCGCAATAAGCCTATATTGATTGGCTTGTGCAAAAGTTATAGCGTCAAAATAGCAGATGTATTTATGACATTTTTATTATTATTTTTTTTTTTTTACTAGTAATGGCAGTGATCAGTGATTTTTAGCGGGACTGTGACATTGCGGAGGACTAGTCAGACACTTTTGACACTTTTTTGGGACCAATGATACTTATACAGCGATCAGTGCTATAAAAACGCACTGATTACTGTATAAATGACAGTGGCAGGGAAGGGGTTAACACTAGGGGGCGATCAAGGGGTAAAATATGTTCCCTGGGAGGTGTTTCTAACTGTGGGGGAAATGGGACTGACTGGGAGTACAGAGAGATCGCTGTTTCTAATCACTGGGAACAGACGATCACTTTGTACTTCCCTGTCAGAACGGGGATCTGTTTGTTTACATTGACAGATCCCCGTTCAGGCTCTCTATGGAGCGATCGTGGGTGGCTGGTGGACATCACGGCTCCCCCACCGTGCAGCGGGTGCGTGCGTGTCAGCATTAGCTATAGCTAAAGGAGCTGACGTACCGGTACGACAATTTTGGGAACGGGCCAACCTGCAGCAGTATTATGACGGTGGCTGGTCGGCAAGTGGTTAAAAGCAGACACTAAACTTTAATTTGCTAAGTTTTAAACCAGCGAAGCAAAAATACTACCAAGCACAGCGGCGGTTGGCACCAGCCTGCTCATGCGGAGTGACGTCACAGAATTGGCTCCACCCGACAAATTTCCCTGTAACAGGTGTCAACTGGGAAAGGAGCCTGTTACAGGGAAACGCACTGGATACAGTGATTGCCATCATTGTAGGCTTGCAGCCATTACTGTCTCCTGCTGGGGCCATTGCTGCTGTTCTTCACAAAGCTGTTTTGCAGTTGCAAACAGTGGCGTCAAGGGGGGGCAGAGGGGGCCATGCCCCCCCCAACATTATACTGTGCCCCCAATTAAAATAAATGAACACTGGGACTTGGAACAGTCTGGAATGCAGGGGAACAGGGATGGACTGAGCCGCCATAGCGCTGGCTCCAGCTCCGCCTCCACCTGACTCCACTCCTGGCCACTGGTTGCTAGACACCAGGCAGCTTTAACAACCAGAGCCGCCTGGCATCTGGCGTCTGGCAACCAGTGACACCTGGCGTCTAGCAACCAGTGACGGCAGAGCCGGCATTAGTATTTCTCTCTCCCCTCCTTCATCTCTCGTGCGGGATGAGTGAGGAGACACAGCCGATCTGCTCCTTCTCCCCCCTAAACCCCTGCCCCCACTCTCATCCTGTGTGTGTACCGCGGGAAGTGTGAGTGTGTTAGCGTCACACTTGACTTCCCACTGTACACACACAGGAGGAGAGTGGCGGCGGGGGAGGGGCACATCGGCTGTGTATCCTCACCCATCCTGTGCCAGAGAGGAAGGAGTGGAGAGAGAACTACCAGGAGTTCTATCGAGAAATGGAGACACTAATGGGCACTGATGGGAGGCACTAATGGGCATTGATAGGAGGCACTAATGGGCACTGATAGGCAGCATTAATGGGCACTGATAGGAGGCACTAATGGGCATTGATAGAAGGCACTAATGGGCACTAATAGGAGGCACTAATGGGCACTGATAGGCAGCATTCATGGGCACTGATAGGAGTCACTAATGGGCACTGATAGGCAGCATTAATGGGCACTGATAGGAGCCACTAATGAGCACTGATAGGAGGCACTAATGGGCACTGATGGGCAGCCTTAATGGGCACTGACAAGCAGCATTAATGAGCATTGATAGGAGGCACTAATTGGCACTGATAGGCACCATTAATGGGCACTGATAGGCAGCATTAATGAACACTGATAGAAGGCACTAATGGGCACCGATAAGAGGCACTAATGGGCATTGATAGGCAGCATCAATGGGCACTGATATGCTGCACTGATAGGCTGCATTGATGAGCACTGATAGATGGCACTGATGGGTATTGAGCACTGATAGGCAGCATTGATGGCCATTGATAGGTGGCACTGATGGGCATTGAGCACTGATAGGCAGCATTGATAACCACTGATAGGCTGCACTGATGAGGAGGCACGGATAAGTGGCATTGATGAGCAATGATTGGTGGCGCTGATAGGCGGCATTGATGGGCACTGATAGACAGCACTCATAGGCTGCACTGGTGGGCACTGATAGGCGGCATTGATGAGTACTGATAGGTGGCACTGATAGGCAGCATTGATGAGCAGTGATAGGTGGCACTGATAGGAGGCACTAATGGGCACTGATAGGTGGCACTGATAGGCAGCATTTATGGGCACTGATAGGCTTCATTGATGAGCACTAATAGGCGGCACTGATGGGCATTGAGCACTGATAGGCAGCAGTGATGGCCACTAATAGGCTTCACTGATGAGGAGGCACTGATATGTGGCACTGATGGGCACTGATATGCTGCACTGATGGGCATTGAGCACTGATAGGCAGCATTGATGGGCACTGATATGCTGCACTGGTAGGCGACATTGATGAGCAATGATAGGTGGCACTGAAAGGTTGCATCGAAGAGCATGTATGTTAGCCCAACATTGAAAGAACAATTACACGTTTAAATCTAAGTGGCCGTCTGCAGCTGCAATGTTCAGCTAACATCTCTCTTTCTAACAAGACCTCTGGAGTGCATTCTATTCTTGAAATATATATATAAACTGCGTTTTATAGTTTGTCCCCCTGCTTTTGTCCCTGTCCCCCCCCAAATATGAAAACTGGAGACGCCACTGGTTGTAAATGTGAATTTTTGGTATGGTTGGTCCATCCTACCTTCATAATATTACTTCTCTTGTTCTATATGCTGGGTGTAATAACTAGTGAATCATGTGACAAATAGAAAAAATGTGTCTGCGCTAGATAAAAATTATTGTTTCAATAATAAATGTTATAGCTAACCAATAAATCAAAAAATAACCATAAGTACATAAATTTGTAAAGTGCCCAGTGCCATATCAAACATGCAGTAAAAGTGCTCAATCAGAAAATAGAATATCAAAAAATTCGATATAAGTGCTCAATCGAAAATTGAATACAATATAAAAGGGAATATCTTCTTGTGAATCGAATAAAGTCCAAAAACAGTGTGCATCAAAAAATGTAAAAGTGCCCAAAAACATTGTCCATATTCAGTGAAATCCACACATCTTTCCTTCTGAAGGTGTATCACCAAAAAACGTGCTAAAGTGTCTTCCAGTGTTCCCCACAAGCATGTATGCTCACCTTCTTGCGTGTGACACAGTGGTTACACTCTGTCAAACCAAGCTTTGGAGACACTCCTGTGCTCTAATGGAAACCGCTGTGTAGATCTCCAATGCTCTCAATCAAGGTTGTATATGTAAAAAGAAAAGAGACTCCATAGTGCAACATTGCATGATGTAATAAAACGTTTTATTGAGAAAAGACTAACTCCCCTTGTGGGGGTACTCACATACTGAGGGTGCGTCAGTGCACCATCCTAAACAGGGAGATTCCCCCTGATGAAGGCACGTGATCCCGGTGCCGAACACGCGTAGGGGAGGGGCCTGGACGGAGCTGTCAGCAGAGAGAGAGAGAGAGAGGGAGAGTTCGTATGACACACCGCACCGCACGCCATACCACGAGATCGGCCGTTTTTATTCTGTTTAGGATGGTGCACTGACGCACCCTCAGTATGTGAGTACCCCCACAAGGGGAGTTAGTCTTTTCTCAATAAAACGTTTTATTACATCATGCAATGTTGCACTATGGAGTCTCTTTTCTTTTTACATATACAACCTTGATTGAGAGCATTGGAGATCTACACAGCGGTTTCCATTAGAGCACAGGAGTGTCTCCAAAGCTTGGTTTGACAGAGTGTAACCACTGTGTCACACGCAAGAAGGTGAGCATACATGCTTGTGGGGAACACTGGAAGACACTTTAGCACGTTTTTTGGTGATACACCTTCAGAAGGAAAGATGTGTGGATTTCACTGAATATGGACAATGTTTTTGGGCACTTTTACATTTTTTGATGCACACTGTTTTTGGACTTTATTCGATTCACAAGAAGATATTCCCTTTTATATTGTATTCAATTTTCGATTGAGCACTTATATCGAATTTTTTGATATTCTATTTTCTGATTGAGCACTTTTACTGCATGTTTGATATGGCACTGGGCACTTTACAAATTTATGTACTTATGGTTATTTTTTGATTTATTGGTTAGCTATAACATTTATTATTGAAACAATAATTTTTATCTAGCGCAGACACATTTTTTCTATTTGTCACTTACACGATTATGAAACGTGATTAAGTGTCTGCAGCTGATTGGTTACACAGGATTGGTTACACACGATTTTGATTTTGATTTGATTTTTTTGGGCATTTATCCGTAAGTGGCTCGCAAGGTTCATCTATTATTATAGTGAATCATGTGGCTGCTACAAAAAAACATAAACTACACAGACATTGTGAAGAGGTTCAGTTGTTCCACTGAACATTTACATGGGGAAGATGTGTGATCTAAATGACTTTGAATGTGCTACTTCTGTATTACTAAACTTGATGCTGATTAGATGAATGTATATGCAGATTCTGACGCTGCAGGGGGATAAGCTTAGCCTCCAAGATGCTAAAGAAATCATTTAGGGGTTCCCAGGGAGCAGTGTTTCAAGATATTAGAGGTACTTGTTGGCTTTTCTCCAGTGTTATCCATTCTCTATATAATAGGTCTACATGTGCCAAGGAAAAATCGTCCAACATTTTTTTTTACAGTATATACATTACTGGCAAAGTAAAATTTGTTCAAAAGTCAGCTTAGGACTACTGTTGCACACTGTTTTGTACCATGTCATGCTTTATATCATTATCATATATATCATATGTCATCATATATTATTTTGCCTAATGTAGCCTCAGCTTTTCCCAAACCCTCAGTCTGTTCAAAGATGCAGGTTTGGCACTGACAACAGTTTGATTGGTTTTAGGTGATAAAAGCTTTGTCCTTTAGAACAGTTCCCACCAAAGGTTCCTAACTGGGTATATCCATATCTCCTGGTGATATCGGAACCAAATGATGGGAGTATAGCCCGCATGTCTCAATAATTTAAAAAAAGTGTTTCTCTGCATTAATAAACCCAAAATCAATATGGAGAAATTGTCTTGATGTTTCTGATGACATGCATATAAGATTATCAGTAACTGGGCCTCAATTCCATGTTCTGATAGCTCATACACAACATCAGATATTATACTGGTTGTATTAGATTGTGTTGTGGTTTGCTGTTTTTTTAAGTAAATAAATATGATAAAATCCTTATGGTTTTCTTTGATATGTTCTGTTCCTAGCTATCCATATGTAAATTAAGCTCAAGCTATTGACATCTTATACTATGGAATATACAATATACTGGTACCGATAGCTCGGGGATGATTTTAACAGTCTAACAAAGGGGGGGGGGGGTTGTATGGTGACATATCAGACAATCTGTTGTCTTTCTTTAATTGAAAAAACAGTAAAGTATCCCTGCTTTACATGAAGCAAAATGTTCAGAGACTTGTTTTGGATCAAATTGTAATTTTCAAACATTTCTGTACATCCCAAGCCAAGCTGTCCTATTTTGGTTTGGAAAGACTGCCTCCCAGTGGAAAGAGTAGGCGCTACATATTCCAGTTCAGTTTTTTACAAAAAAAAAAAAAAAAACGCAGTGGGATATGTAGTTACAGCTTTTTCATTTTGATCACTCCCTGACCTCCAGCTCACTTTGAAATGCTGGGTGCTTTTTTCCCCACATTGAGTGTAACCATATTTGTTGCTTCATTTCCCATGCAAAAAATGAAATTAAGAGGGAGAGAGATCTTTTTGTAATGGTTGCATTAAAAGAGAAGTATGGTGGGTGGGGGTTTCCCCCATCATACTTACTAGCCTTGAGAACTGAGCGATCGAACACTGCCGATTGTTTGGTTCTCACAGCTCTCTGCTCTGCTCCTCCACGCTCACTGGAGCGCTGAGCTATGGAGGGGCAGGGAGCGGCCATCTCAGTCTCTCAGCGGATCCAGACTTTATTTTTGTGATGACGCGGTGCCTGGACTGATTCCTGTGGTGTACCACTGTACTTATGCTGGGCATCTTTCAAGATCGAAAACTGAGGACATCTTGTGGCAGAAAAAAAGTACTGTAGGGGAAAGCTAGGGATTCAAGGTGAGTATGACAGCAACTATGGGGGGAAAAAAAAAAAAGCTCAGAGTTTAAGTTAAGTTTTGCCTATAACTCAGGCTACATAGTTACATAGTAGGTGAGGTTGAAAAAAGACACAAGTCCATCAAGTCCAACCTATGTGTGTGATTATGTGTCAGTATTGATTTGTATATCCCTGTATGTTGTGGTCATTCAGGTGCTTATCTAATAGTTTCTTGAAGCTATCAATGCTCCCCACTGAGACCACCGCCTGTGGAAGGGAATTCCACATCCTTGCCGCTCTTACAGTAAAGAACCCTCTACGTAGTTTAAGGTTAAACCTCTTTTCTAAGCTGTCAATATGCTGGATATATTTATACTTTTGACAGGAAATTTTCATTAATGTAACAATTTCTGATGTATTTTTTTAGCTAATGCTTAGCTCCAAGTGCCCTAATTTGTGATAGGCTTGCTTTATGTGAAGTAGTTGTGTAGTGCAGTGTAACCCAGTCTGTTTATTAAAATGTAAACTATAACAGTACTGGGTGAACTTTAGTTTCAGGTTTGAAGTTTTAGTTTTGCGTAGAACAGGGGAGGGTTAGAACCCCTGAGAGATTTGTAATGCTGTCTGTGTCCCAGCTGGGGAGATTCATTCTCTCGATATGCCTGGGGACTATTGTCACTTGGACTGAAAAGGAGAAAAGATCCAAATTTTTTACGTTATCACCAGACCAGGACTGAGGAGAAATAGTCTGTGCTGGAGAACATTAACAAACAGATTTTGGGTGGAAAGGATCAAACGTTTATTTTTTTGTTATTAAAAAAAAAAAAAAAAAAAATAACATAAAAAACTTAATATATAGAAATATATAAAACCCAACATGGCAAAATTTCATACGTGAAAAGTCGACAATTGCCTTCATTCGTAGGAATTTGCAAGGGTGGGGGGATTGCGTTACCTGTAGTAGAAGCATTTTGTTACATTTTGTTCCTTTTTAATATAATCATTTTAGGTGTATAGCTATGTTTTATCTGATTTGTTTTCTGATCTGAGCTGATATGTTTTGTCTGATTTTATGTTTTTTAGTTACATATTTATATGAAGAAGCATTCATTTACTTATGTTAAAATATATTTCCTATATTCCTCTTCTCCTTTTTATATGTATAAGGATGATTTTTTTCCTCTGTCTTATGAACTATTTTTAGCTGTTTCAGGCAGAATCTGAGATGCTGACCATGTAACGTTCATAACCTTGTAAAGATAATATCCGCACAACCCATAAACTTGTACACTGTGTTAAAAAGAAACCTTAACTTTTTAAACTAAACATAAAGTCAGTCTTAACCCAATAAAAGATAACATGAAATATCTTTAGCCTTACAGCTAAACTGATTGCATTGGCAACTCCATTTTTTAAAGTCGCAGCTCATTAATAATATTACAGCTGGATAGTTTACATTTTCTGTTATTATGGACAAATACTACAGCTATATAGGATATTCAATAAAGTGATAATTAGAATTTATTTTGTCAGACACAGTAACAGTAGCAAATAATTTTCTTTTCTATTAATATTTTGTCCAGTAGCTGCGCAAATCTTTTAATTAAATGAATTCTTTTTTTTAAAAGCGCTCAAAGGACCATCATTAGGTGGAGTGTTGCAGTGTGTTGTACATGTGATATGTTGCTCATTAACTTGCTTTGTATTAAGGCAGATAACTTATTTGAATGAGCTGCCAATGTACAAAAAAATCAGTTAATGGATATTTTTTCAGATGCAGTAAATCACAATGAACGGTAGTTTGCTACCATGCATTGTGGTGCACTGCAATGCATGTGCATCACAGGTGTCATACTTTATTGGGGTGGCATTGAAAATGAATGGCACTGCAGCATGCTAACACATGTATGCTGCTATAATGGATCAGTAGGAATGGCACCCAAATGACACATTTTGATGAAGATGACCTTTAAATCTTCCCCTCACCCGTCTGAGAATCAGCCTCTCACTTAAATACTCACCTTCAGACCTGCTTCTGAGAAATGTACTAGGCAGCACTGCCTGACTCTGCACAGTCTTTGCAGTTAAAGTGCCAGGACCGTCCAGCTCCTTTTGTACAAGGGTGCCGCTCATTCCATTCCCTTTGGTGGCTGGTCCATTCTTACGATGGCCCACTTCTATGCAGAAAAGTACAGGTCGGCCATATACGATCAATTAAAGTTACAGTGATCTTGCGCATAACCTAACATTCCATCATGTATAAAATCAATCAAAAATTATTAAAATAATGTGACAGAGAAAATTGAGTACTGTCCGTGATACTTTTTTTATTTGCACTAACATAAAATTTTTCAGGACAAGCTTTCGGGGTATGTCCCCTTCTTCAAGGTCCAAGCAGTACTGATTCACAAATTTTTAAGCAGAATGTTAAAGAAAAAAAAAAAAAAAAGAGAAAAACAAACACATACAAATCAATGGTAATAAAGATAGCAGCAGAGTTAGTGAGATAAAACAGAGGGAGAGCTATAGAATGGAGGGGGGGGGGGGGGATACTAGTCACAGAGGGAGTCGTAAAACTTTAGCATAATGTGTAAGGAAACCAATATCTAAATTCAGGCCATTATTTTTCATGTCAAAAAGAAGTATCATTCTTACGTTTTCCTTTCCTGGATAGTTCTGAAATTCCCTTTAAGAAATTAAATATTGAGGTCTTCTATAGTGTGGTCCGGTTGTGAGAAGTGATGTTCCACAGGTGTGCATAAACTGTCTTCTTTATGTTCTTTAATGGTATGTCTGTGCAAATTCATCCTCACTTGCAACTTCTGTCCTGTTTCACCAACATAAGATCCTTTGCTGCACCTTTTGCATTGGATGAGGTACATAACATTACTGGAGTTACAGTTGTAAGATCCCATAATAATGAAGGTCCCATTTGTGTGTGTGTAACACCTTTGGATAGATTGATCTGGTTGCATAGTTTGCAGCGTTTTTTATTGCAGGGTTTGCTTCCATTATTTGTGACTTCATAATCAGAGTGAAGTTTCCTGCTGATTAGTTTGTGTCTGAGGTTGGGTGGTTGCCTGAAAGCCAATAATGGGGGTTGTTGGAATATTCCTTTCAGAGTTTCATCCTCTGTTATAATGGGTTGTAAATCTTTGATTATCTTTTTGATCCCTTCAAGTGCTGGGTTGTATGTGGTGACTAGAAGTACTCGGTTATTTATTTCTTTCTCTGTGTATTGGAGGAGATTTTCTTTTTGGGTTTTCAAAGCTGTGTTTATGCCATTTTTGATGGTTTTGTCTTTGTAACCTTTCTTATGGAAGGAGTCTGCCAGTGTTCTGAAATGTTTATCTCTGTCTTCTGGGTCTGAACAAATTCGGTGGTATCTGATGGCCTGGCTGTGTATGATGGCCCGTTTAGTGTGTTTTGGGTGAAAACTGGAACTATGAAGATAGCTGCATCGGTCAGTCGGTTTTCTGTATATCGAAATGTGAAGCTTGTCATCCCTGATGTATACTGTAGTATCCAGGAAGTTGACATGTGTGTTCGAATAGTCCATTTTTAGTTTGATAGATGGGTGAAAAGAGTTTCTCAACATGCCTCACATGCCTGATGGTGTTGTATAATTGTATAGAGGGATGAAACATCCGCAGTTGCCAGCAGTGTTCTTTCCTCTAAAACTGGAGGCAATTCTAACAGTTGTAAAACATGCTTCATGTCCCTTAGATATCTTATCTAAGGGACACGAAGATATCTTAGGTTTTACAACTGTTAGAATTGTGGCCATGTGGCCAATGCCTTTATGGCACAGTGGGAAGAAGAGGCGGTCCACAAGAATCCACCAATTGAATTGGGATTATACAAAAGATTCATCAACGATGTAATCATAATTTGGTAGTAAAGAATCATTGGAAAAGTTCAATCAATTCTCCTTTTTCACTGGCAAAGGTTTCTTCCCATGCAAATATTGTTTTGCATGCCAACTGTCAAAGAAATTTCAAGGCAAAAAGAATGAATTTGAAGCCACTAATACAGGAAGTATTTATCCTATTAGGGACTTCATTAGTTGTCACACTGAAGGGGTTGTATATGTCCTACAATGCTCTTGTAAATTACAATACGTGGGGAGAACTAAAAGGGCGTTGAAAGTAAGAATTAGAGAACATGTACAAAACATTGTTAAAGGATGTCCAAAGACACTTTGCTCTGGCCCACAACAATGACCCAGCCCATTTATCGTTCTGGGGAATAGAGAGACATACTAAACCATGGAGAGGCAATCATAAAGTTAGATCTTGTTTCATCAGTAATTATTAATTTGACTAATTATTGCCTACATGTAAACCTCACATCTCATTTCCTGTGTGCAATATCTTTTTTTATTCAAAATTATTTGAATTAATCTATATTAATTTTAATAATATCCTCATGTCTCTATGTTGTCCCCTATTACATATTTTATATTAGGGAGTATGTCAGCGTATCTAGGATTCATGTTTAAGTAGTATGAGATGGATGACTCTGTGGAGGCGAAGTTGAGAAAATTGCAAATTTTATTAATGAACAGCGTTATAGAAAATATGGCAATATTAAAACTACATATACAGTCAGTACAATAATTCATATTAGCTCCACCCACACATAAAATACAGGTGTGGCCTGGATAAAAAATTGCATAAGTATGATATTTCTAAAACAGTTCAATAATACATTGCATGGGATAAATTCACATATATACAGTGGGGACGGAAAGTATTCAGACCCCCTTAAATTTTTCACTCTTTGTTATATTGCAGCTATTTGCTAAAATCATTTAAGTTCATTTTTTTCCTCATTAATGTACACACAGCACCCCATATTGACAGAAAAACACAGAATTGTTGACATTTTTGCACATTTATTAAAAAAAGAATAACTGAAATATCACATGGTCCTAAGTATTCAGACCTTTTGCTGTGACACTCATATATTTAACTCAGGTGCTGTCCATTTCTTCTGATCATTCTTGAGATAGTTCTACACCTTCATTTGAGTCCAGCTGTGTTTGATTATACTGATTGGACTTGATTAGGAAAGCCACACACCTGTCTATATAAGACCTTACAGCTCACAGTGCACGTCAGAGCAAATGAGAATCATGAGGTCAAAGGAACTGCCTGAAGAGCTCAGAGACAGAATTGTGGCAAGGCACAGATCTGGCCAAGGTTACAAAAAAATTCTGCTGCACTTAAGGTTCCTAAGAGCACAGTGGCCTCCATAATTCTTAAATGGTCTGTTTGGGATGACCAGAACCCTTCCTAGAGCTGGCCGTCTGGCCAAACTGAGCTATCGGGGGAGAAGAGCCTTGGTGAGAGAGGTAAAGAAGAACCCAAAGATCACTGTGGCTGAGCTCCAGAGATGCAGTCGGGAGATGGGAGAAAGTTGTAGAAAGTCAACCATCACTGCAGCCCTCCACCAGCCGGGGCTTTATGGCAGAGTGGCCCGACGGAAGCCTCTCCTCAGTGCAAGACACATGAAAGCCCGCATGTAGTTTGCTAAAAAAACACCTGAAGGACTCCAAGATGGTGAGAAATAAGATTCTCTGGTCTGATGAGACCAAGATAGAACTTTTTGGCCTTAATTCTAAGCGGTATGTGTGGAGAAAACCAGGCACTGCTCATCACCTGTCCAATACAGTCCCAACAATGAAGCATGGTGGTGGCAGCATCATGCTGTGGGGGTGTTTTTCAGCTGCAGGGACAGGACAACTGGTTGCAATCGAGGGAAAGATGAATGCGGCCAAGTACAGGGATATCCTGGACGAAAACTTTCTCCAGAGTGCTCAGGACCTCAGACTTGACTGAAAGTTTCCCTTCCAACAAGACAATGACCCTAAGCACACAGCTAAAATAAGGAAGGAGTGGCTTCACAACAACTCCGTGACTGTTCTTGAATGGCCCAGCCAGAGCCCTGACTTAAACCCAATTGAGCATCTCTGGAGAGACTTAAAAATGGCTGTCCACCAACGTTTACCACCCAACCTGATAGAACAAGAGAGGATATGCAAGGAGGAATGGCAGAGGATCCCCAAATCCAGGTGTGAAAAACTTGTTGCATATTTCCCAAAAAGACCCATGGCTGTATTAGATCAAAAGGGTGCTTCTACTAAATACTGAACAAAGGGTCTGAATACTTAGGACCATGTAAAATTTCAGTTTTTCTTTTTTAATAAATCTGCAAAAATGTCAACAATTCTGTGTTTTTCTGTCAAAACGGGGTGCTGTGTGTACATTAATGAGGAAAAAAAATGAACTTAAATGATTTTAGCAAATAGCTGCAATATAACAAAGAGTGAAAAATTGAAGGGGGTCTGAATACTTTCCATCCCCACTGTACATGTGACATATAGACAGCACCAGCAGCAGGAGTATGGATGTAGGAAAAAAAACATGATTGATAAATAAATGAGTATCAGAATTAATAATCTACTGCAAACCAGGATCAATGTGTCCATTACAGACACAGGTCAGCATCACTTGTACCCGACGCATTTCGTGTAGAGACACGCCTCAGGGGCAGATGCTCAAATATGTCTGCAGAGTATAAAGAAAAACATTTTAAAAATGGTGACATAGGTCTGGTTCAAATTGGTAATATAGAGATAAGGCAAATTAGACCGTCCTAAATACTCACAAAAGGTTCAATACGGTAAAATGCTGCGGCCATGTGATCAGAGTCCCAAAACAGTCTCCCCCGGGAAGTGAGGCAATTGCAGCCGTGCACAGCAGGGCGCATGCAACAAAACCTCCCGTTGACCCAAGACACAAAATGCTGGTGCATAATTGGAAAGATGCGGTGGCCTGTGAGGGCAACCTGGAGTGATCTGTAAAAGTGTAAATTGAATAATGTGTAAATGATGTGAAAGGAAAATAAAAATGATTAATATAAAAAAGGGTGTGTGTTGACTCAATATGTGAGCTATGTAAGCATTACTAAAGTTACATGAATGGGTGAAAAAATACTAATGAATAGTGAAAGCAAAT
Organism: Aquarana catesbeiana; assembly: GCF_042186555.1. NCBI lineage: Eukaryota > Metazoa > Chordata > Amphibia > Anura > Ranidae > Aquarana > Aquarana catesbeiana. The sequence goes on from NC_133326.1 coordinate 530,155,545, forward strand.
GTTGAAACAAAAAAAGTGGCAACAGTGATGACCAAAAGAGGAAAGAAACACCAAACAAAAGTGACAAACGAATGTGGATGACGTGATAGGTGACTTACATGTTAGAACAAGGCTGGAAACAGGGGGAGTGCTGAAATGCGATGTGACATCTGGGAAGTGTAACAGCAAGATTGTGACAGGGGAGGCAACTTATATGCACCCCGCACACGTGCACTCCAGCTTTTACCAGCGTCACGCTAGCGTGATATAGGCAGGAAGAGGCCTATATCAGGGGCCTATTTTTTTTTCCTTTCACATCATTCACTTCTTTAGTCCTCTACCCGGGAGCTGCGATGCTCTCTACACGCCTCCCCCTCCCCTCTCCGCCCACTGGGGGGCGGGGAGCGGTATGGGGTAGCGGGTGGATGCTTACAGAGCATCGGCGCCACGCATCCTGCCCTGCATGTGGCGTCATGATTGACGCCAACACGAAGCGCATGTGATTCCCATCCCAGCTGTTCTGGCAATGATTATAGGCTTCTGCGGAGGGCGGTGCCTCACGCCTTCGCCGGAGCCCCTTCCTGCCTATATCACGCTAGCGTGACGCTGGTAAAAGCCGGCGTGCATGTGTGCGGGGTGCATATAGCTGCCTCCCCTGTCACAATCTTGCTGTTACACTTCCCAGATATCACATCGCATTTCAGCACTCCCCCTGTTTCCAGCCTTGTTCTAACACGTAAGTTACCTATCAGGTCATCCACATTCATTTGTCACTTTTGTTTGGTGTTTCTTTCCTCTTTTGGTCATCACTGTTGCCACTTTTTTTGTTTCAAGATTTGCTTTCACTATTCATTAGTATTTTTTCACCCATTCATGTAACTTTAGTAATGCTTACATAGTTCACATATTGAGTCAACACACACCCTTTTTTACATTAATCATTTTTTTTTTTTCCTTTCACATTATTTACACATTATTCAATTTTACACTTTTACAGATCACTCCAGGTTGCCCTCACAGGCCACCGCAGCTTTCCACTTATGCACCAGCATTTTGTGTCTTGGGTCATCGGGAGGTTTTGTTGCATGCGCCCTGCTGTGCGCGGCTGCAATTGCCTCAGTTCCCGGGGGAGACTGTTTTGGGACTCTGATCACATGGCCGCAGCATTTTACCGTATTGAACCTTTGTGAGTATTTAGGATGGGCTAATTTGCCTTATCTCTATATTACCAATTTGAACCAGACCTAAGTCACCATTTTTTAATTTTTTTCTTTATACTCTGCAGACATATTTGAGCATCTGCCCCTGAGGAGTGTCTCTACACGAAACGCATCGGGCACAAGTGATGCTGACCTGTGTCTGTAATGGACACATTAATCCTGGTCTGCAGTAGATTATTAATTCTGATACTCATTTATTTATCAATCATGTTTTTTTTTCCTACATCCATACTCCTGCTGCTGGTGCTGTCTATATGTCACATTTATATATGTGAATTTACCCCATGCAATGTATTATTGAACTGTTTTAGAAATATCATACTTATGCAATTTTTGTATCCATGCCACACCTGTATGTTATGTATGGGTGGAGCTAATATGAATTATTGTACTGACTGTATATGTGGTTTTAATATTGCCATATTTTCTATAACGCTCTTCATTAATAAAATTTGCAATTTTCTCAACTTCGCCTCCACAAAGTCATCCACCTCATTCAAAGTCCCACTTTCCTTCTTCTTTTTTGCATACATTTTAGGGATGGAGGCACACCGCATATGTGCCTCATCTAAAGTCCCAAATCCCCCCCTTCTATTCCATGTTTAAATAGTTTCATCAGTACGCCCTATTCACCAACTATTTGTAAGATAGTTTTTATTATAGTTTAGATTTTTTAAAGATTTTATTTAATTATTAAAGTTTTGGTCTTAGCCTTTTAGCGCAATTAATTTAGTGTTAAAACTGTTGGATATACATGTAGTAAATGGCTTGCATGCTGACTAGCATTAAGAAGCCTTTTTATTTTTTCCCCTCATGTTACCTATAAGTATCACATAAATCTGAGGTAAAATGGCCGCCGTCTTATTTACAATGATGAGCTTCATCAATATGGTATTAGGTAACATTTAAATTCTAGGGAAAATGGCCGTTGTCTTGTTGTCTCCATTCATGGCAATGAGCTTCTTTAAAATGGCGTCAAATACACTTCCTATCCAGACGATATAGAATTATACAACAGCCAATCCGGTCCCCTGAGGAAGTCACGTGACGTGACGTAACATGTAGGGCGTGGCCAGAGTTTACAGCAGAACGGAAGTGATGTGCGAGGTGGCGTGAAACGCCAAATGTTTGTCTCTGTTTGGCGCACTTGCTGCTGCTTTCATGTAAGCAAGTATTTTATTTAATAAACTCCTTTTATAATGGTAATACACTATTTGAGGCTTATTTACCTTGCATGTGGATTGTAACATTGGATATGAGGGGTGGAATTTCGTGATATATAATACCTTTCTGTTGATCCTGGATCCTGGAAGTGAAATTTACTGTTTCTATTGGATTTCCTAAAGCATTTAACCTATGCCTAAGAGGTGGGAGTTCTTTGAGCACATTGGTGTGGTGTCAGCGGTTTCACTTATTGGATAAATTGTCAGGTTTATTGATACTTCATCTTCACTATCTTGAAATACTGGATTATTTTCACCTATGGACTTTATTGCACATATTCAACTAAATTGAGTCACCATTTGTTTTTATGAACATTTATTGCAAGTTATCTAACAAAATAATTTAATAATTTTTGATTGATTTTATACATGATGGATTGTTAGGTTATGCGAAAGATCGCTGTAACTTTAATTGATATTTTTTGGTGTAATTGTGAACACTGTTAGGTTTTGCTGCATTTACACTTTAGTATTTTTATTTTATTTTATTTCACTAATAGTAGTGCAGAGGACCACTACAAATAATTTCGGCCATATAAGATAACTTCCCAAATTCCTGCTCTCTCTCTACTCAGCATAGGAACATTGGGGTAAGTAGGGAGTGCTGAAACAGGATGGAAATTCTGGAGCTTATTTCATTGCAACTGCTCAAATGCCACAGCAAGTAGAAGCTCGGTTGATTCGGGGCAACAAAACACAGCAGCTCATCTGAGAGTTGGCTTTAGCATTAAATCCAATTTATTCACCGTGATAAACGATTGCAAAATATCCATCCTGTGTCACGGGAGTTTAAAATGCAAATACAGATTTTCCACTATTTATCCAGACTTGAGAAATGTTCCCTTCAAATTACAGCAGCTGTAACAACATTAAGATAACTGATAACATATTGGGTGCGCATGGTTTGAAACGTATATAAAAATATGATTCTGTATTTTTCAGCCTAACCCAAAGTCGTGCATTATCCCTCTTGTATGGGAGATGGAGTTTTGAGGTTTCTGGAACTTTGGATGACTTCTCTGTAATTTTACCTTATCAAAACTCTGGAATGAATGCTTCTAAGAGCCTCACTGGCCAAGTTACATTTTTGGCACTTCTTTCAAAGTCTGCCATGTTTCTTTGTAAATAATGGTTGATTACCAGCTGTCTCAAAATACCATTGGTTATTAAAGCATCATGCTTTACATACTCTAGTGATGTATAACAAATGTAGAATTATCAATATACTGTATACGAGCAGCATTGCTTTTATGTCTGTAAATGATGTCAATGGTTCTGCCAAGTGAAACTCTGGGCAGGTTGGCCATCTATCCATTTAGTGTACATGAACACATTCCTGGCACCTAACAATATACAGTAACAGTATAATTTACAAAAATGTGCAAGCAAAATATAAAAACCTCAGCATTGCATGTGTGAAATACATAAAAAATTAATCATCTAAAAAATGTGTATATGTCAAACGCATGATTCAAAAGTAAAAAATACATTTAAACCCAAGAAAAGTCCATGTAATATCTGAGAAAAACAAAGTGAGCGGAGAGAAGTCCTTATATAGTTCTCTAAGCAATGGGGCATCTACTCCTCAATCCAACAGTCTGAGATGAGATGTAAGGTGTGATAATACAAACTGCTTACCAGATATGTTGGATCTCAAGTGATAGAGATCAAAGACGCCTGTGCATTAGCCTGCCGGAAAATCAGCTTGTGATATTCTCACGACAGGGAGATGTCCGCCTACTGCAAAGAAACCATTGAAGGGAAACCTCACTCCTGGGACCGCTTTTTACATAAGCAAGGATCTGGAGAGTCTCATAATATAAGGAACAGAAGAGAGCTTCATGGTGTAGTATGTTCCAACAAATTCTGTATTTTCGAACGGATGACATAAGTTTAAAATCCATAAAAGCACAGCAAGTAAGAGAAGGCTTGAAACAACCACGGTGCAAACCAGCCAGCTGTTGAGCGTGATGACGTCACAGGATTATGCTCCACCCGACGCATTTCCCCATAGAAGGCATCAACTGGGAACAGAGACTTTTGGGAACTATAAGGTCTTCTCTCTTCCTCTTTCTCTTTCACACTTTTATGGATTTTAAACTTATGTCATCCGTAAGAGGTAATACATACCTGGAAGTGTTACATTTACACAGTACTAAGCATGTATATACTTACAGAAAAAATTATGACAGGTCGATTTTAAATATATGAATGCTTCAAGATAGTCAGAAGCAGGCATCTCAGTAGATGTGGAGAGGAGGTATTACTAGATATGTAGGGTGCTTGACAGGTTTCTTCATACAATCCAATGTTTTTGGAACCGATTACTGTTCATTAGAGGCACAGAACAGTAGTCTGTATGAAACACACTGGGTTGTATGAAGATACCTCCCAAAAACCCAAATTATCTATCATTACCCCTACCTACACTACTGTGCAAAGGTTTTTGGCAGGTGTGAAAAAAATGCTGTAAATTAAGTAAACTTTCAGAAATAGAAGTGTTAATAGTTTATTTTTATAATAATGGAAATGTAGCTCCTTTAAACACAGGTGTACCAATATTCAAACATAAAACATAAATACATGAGTAAAGACATGAGTATTGTTATTAGATTAAAAAGGACAGTCCATGTTAAATAATTCCATCAAGCAGGTAGTGGTCCATGATAGAGCCATCAAACAAGTGAGTATACAGCAGGGCAAAAGTCTCCAACGGAATGAACCGCCATTAATAGAAAGAATGCAAAGCCACCAAATAAAGTAGCCGCCGTTACAGCAGCATGAAATCCTTAAACACACATAGAGGACCCTCTGGCTATAATGCAGTGGATCACTTCCGCCAATAGATCATATCGGGTTCCCAAAAGGACGTTGTCAAGGGGTGTTAGCTGCTTAGAATTTAAATATTATTTTAACACACAGGGCAGAATTCCCACATTTTATTTTTAGTTTATTTTTATCAATTAACAAAATGGAAAGCAAATAAACAGAAGAGAAATCCTAATTAAATCAAAATTTGGTGTGACAACCCTTTGCCTTCAAAACAGCATTAATTCTTCTAGGTACACTTGCACACAGTTTTTGAAGGAATCGGCAGGTAGGTTGTTCCAGACATCTTGGAGAACTAATCACAGATCTTCAGTGGATGTAAGCTGTCTCAAATCCTTCTCTCTTCATGTAGTCCCAGACAGACTGGATGATGTTGAGATCAAGGCTCTGTGGGGGCCAAACCATCACTTCCAGGACTCCTTGTTCCTCTTTAGGCTGATACTGGTTCTTAATGGCATTGCCTGTATGTTTGGGGTCATTGTCCTGCTGCATAATAAATTTGAGGCCAATCACACACCTCCCTGATGGTATGTCATGATGAATAAGTATCTGCCTGTATTTCTCAGCATTGAGGTCACCATTGATCCTGACCAAATCTCTAACACCATTTGCAGAAATGCAGCCCCAAACTTGCAAGGAAGCTCCACCATGCTTCACTGCAGACACTCATTATTGTACCGCTCTTTAGCCCTTCAAGAACAAACTGCCTCCTGCTACAGCTAAATATTTCAAATTTTGAATCATCAGATCAGAGCACCTGCTGCTATTTTTCTGCCTCCCAGTTCCTATGTTTTTGTGCATAGTTGAGCCACTTAGCCTTCTTTCCGCGTCAGAGTTATGGCTTTTTGGCCACAATTCTTCCATGAAAGCCACTTCTGGCCAGACTTCTCCGGGCAGTAGATGGGTGTACATGGGTACCACTGGTTTCCACCAGTTCTGTGCTGATGGAACTGCTGGACATCTTTAAGAGAAGCAAGGGACAATGTGTCTGCTGCATTAAGTTTCCTTGGCTGACTACTGCATCCACGGTCCTCAGCATTGCCCATTTCTTTGTGCTTCTTCAAAAGAGCTTGAACAGCATATCTTGAAAATACAGTCTTGCTTTGAAATCTTTGCCTGGGAAAGACCTTGCTGATGCAGTACAACTACCCTGTCTTGTTGCTGTGCTCAGTCTTGCCATGGTGCATGACCTGTGACATGAAACTGTCTTCCACAACCTCACCTTAGTAGCAGAGTTTGGCAGTTTCTCACCCAGTTTTAAGCCTCCTACACAGCTGTTTCTGTTTCAATGTTACATATGAAATTGATAATCATTAGCGCCTGCTTGGTATAATTGGTTAAAGTGATACTAAAGTCTCGTTTTTTGTTCTTTCCCGACCGCCTCACGCAGATATACTGCGGCAGAAGGGCACGTACAGGCAGATTAACATACATGTACGTTGCCCTTTAAGAGGTGGCTCGCACGCCCGCTGGGAGTTCCATGACCGTGATCGCGGGTCCCGCGGACTCGATGTCCGCGGGCATACCCGCAATCGTCTCACGGTGAGGAAGAACGGGGAGATGCTAATGTAAACAAGCATCTCCCCGTTCTGCCTAATGACACTGTCACTGATCACTGCTCCCTGTAATCTGGAGCGGTGATCAGTGATGTGTCACACACAGCCCCTCCCCCCCCAGAGTTAGAATCACTCCCTAGGACACACTTAACCCCTATAGCGCTGCCTAGTGGTTAAAGCCTTCACTGCCAGTGACATTTTTACAGTAATCAATGCAATTTTTTAGCATTGATCGCTGTATTAATGCCAATGGTCCCAAAAATGTGTCAAAATTGTCCGATGTGTCCGCCATAATGTCACAGTCATGATAAAAATCTCGGATCACCACCATTCAAGTGCCCCCACAGCAAGCAGCTTGCTATGGGGCACCCGAGCTGAGCCACAGCTCTGTGTGTCCATTCAGACACGGAGCCGCAGTTCGGCCCCACCCCCCTCTCTCTCTTGATTGGCTGACTGACTTTGATTAACAGCAGCAGTAGCCAATGGCACCGCTACTGTGTCTCAGTCAATCAGGAGGTAGAGTCCTGGATGGCTGAGGCACTCGTGCACATCGCTGGATAGAGATGGGGCTCGAGTAAATATTAGGGGGCTGCTCCCACACAGAAGGTTATTTACCTTATTGCATAGAATATTGATATTAATAAACAATTAAAATCTATATTTTAGAAAGCATTCTTACTTTACAGCATTTCTTGCTGCCTAAAACGTTTTCACAATACTGTATTTCACTTTGTCAGTCATTAAATCAAAATATAAAAGATATGCGCTGTCTCATGTCAATCAATAAAGTGGAGTATTGTGAACAAACACAAAAATTACCACCATGTGATTAAACAAACATAATAACATAATGTGAAACCAAATTCAACTAAAAATTGTTCATCAAAAAATCATATTCATCAAAAAAATAATAAGATGATATTTTTTCATAAAAAAAATATACAAAATGAAGTGTCCTGGTCACTGCTCCCATCTCCTTCCAACATGTTTCCCCTTAATAGGCTACTCCATTCGTAGAAGTAGCCTATTAAGGGTAAACATGTTGGAAGGAGATGGGAGCTGTGATGCGATGATCCATACTTGTTGATTATCTCTTGGTTGGATTACCATCTCTATTGCCTAAATTGATCCTAGTTGCTGTAAGTACATTATTTTAGCTTTCATAAACTTTTTTGTAAACATTTTATGCGATGAGTCTTCCCTACCATACACCGAGTGGAGAGCATCAAGCAAGGCCAGGCTGGAGTGTGCAGGGCTGGGAAGCTAATTAAGAGGCTGCTGGACTGATCCATCGAGGAGGTTGGGTTACATACAGGAGGAATCCACATATCTGTTTACCTATCTGTCACTTATTATGTTTGTTTAATCACATGGTGGTAATTTTTGTGTTTGTTTGTTCACAATACTGCACTTTATTGATTGACATGAGACAGCGCATATCTTTTATATTTATATATATATATATATATATATATATATATATATATATATATATATATTGTAAAATATTTATTGGATTATTACATTACAACGTATAAACAAGCATACAATGGAAAGTATAGAGCTATAGAGCTGAGAATCTCTAAAACACAGTATTAATTCAATGTACAAGATAATCAGGGGGGAGGAAGTAAGGGAGGGGGAGGAAAGGGGTGTATTTACCTGTAAACAGTGCTATAGTGAAGTATTATGTATCATGGAATTCACAATAGCAGCATAAAAAACTATGAAACCATGAAACCCTCAGGAGTGGAAGCATCATTAACTGTATTAAAGTGAGGACTGCCATAAGTGGTAAAAAAACAATATCGATAGACAGGGTTGCCCATCTGGGACTAGGGGATTGTGGTCTGTTAACAATTCTAGAACAATAGAGCAATGAGAGGGGATTAAAGTGTCAGGGAGTTGGAAGGATTGGACAGATCAGATATTTTGAGTTTGCCCAAGGTATTAGTAAGATCTCGCTTCAAGTACCAGTCAGTATACTGGAATGGATGTATGATAGATGATAATTCTTCAGTAGTGAACGTATACTCCATATATTTTCACCACCTGGCAAAAAAACAAGTAGTAGAGCAGAAATTTAAGTAAATGTTGTCCAGTCTCTTAATATGGAAAAGCGACATTAGTGCTCGCATCAGAGCTTGTAGGGTAGGTGGCGATGGTTTGATCCAGTGGCACATGATTGTTCTTGTGTGCCGCTAGTAGTCAGATATGAGACCATTGTGTGAGAGTGGGTGATCCTGTCGATGAGGAAGTGGAGACTGGTGGATCACATCCAAATAGACACAAGAATGGATCTTTGAGTAGCCGTATCTTGCTAACCGTAACCTCCCTGGCGGTATGATTATGTCAGATTTTTGCGTCTCAAAGTGGTACAATTGTTTTGCATAGAAATTTGGCGTTTTATATTGTAGGCCTGTAATTCTTAGCAATAACACACTTAAATCTGTCCAAACAAAAGTCTAGTAGATATCCTGGGTATGATAAAGTTTGAAACACAAAATCATAAATTATAATATAATAAATAACTATAAATAATTATAAAAAATAATAATATAATAATAATAAAATGAATTTCCCCACGATTCACTATCGCTCAATTCTGCAAGTGTTCTAATTTAATATCGCTGTTTCTAGCTGGTCTAAAACCACTTTTGACGTAAAGGGAAACTTTTTGGTTGACATGGACATTCTCCAGTTTCCAGGCAGAAAGAACAGTATATATAATATAATACCTGAATGCAGGGCACTGGACAAACCACTAGGGACAAAAGGGATGTGAAATGATTCCATACAGTAATGCAATCTGTAAGATTACAGTGTACTGTATGTGTTATGAATTTTGCACTTTTTGAATTTGCCGCCGGGCTCCACCCCCATGCATCGCGATGCTCACAGGAAACGGAGCCCGACACACAGAGGCATCAGGAGGAGGACACAGCCCGCGGACACAGTGGGGGGACATCGCAGGATCCAGGGGACAAGATAAGTAACCTGCACCAGGATCCTGCAATGCAATTCCGAGTGTGGCTCAGGGTTACCGCTAATGGTACTGAAATTAATCCCCCGGGCCACACTCAGGAAAACCGCCAGGGAGGTTAAAGATATATGTGAGCTCTGAGTCCCAATATGTAGATATTGCCAAGCATTCCCACAGATGGTGCTGCAGTGTAGGGTGGGATAAAGATCACCAAGGGCATTGAGCTTGGGTAGGTTCTGAGATGTTGGTGCGGAGTGGATAATATGCTCTGTGGATGATTTTAAAGTGGGTTTCCCACCAAGCTTCTGAGAAAGGGAGTTTGTGAATGTAGCGATAACTTTGTAGGATATTTTCTGGGAGTTCAGTGTCGTTGAAGATAGAGGACCACTTATGGAAAGGGGTAAGATGATTCTTATTCGATTGATGCGTAATAAGGTGAGAGTAGAGACTGGAAAGAGAGTAATCGTCTTTCTGGAGCACTACATCAAGGTAGAATTTTTGAAGGGGATCTGTTTAAGGTCCATGACAAGTTCGTAGATAGCTGAACAATTGATGGTGGTGAAAAGCATGGGATAGTGGCAAAGAGAATTTCCATGAGAGAACCTGATAGGATTTATCGTATTTATCGGCGTATAACACGCACTTTTTTCCCCTTAAAATCAGGGGAAAGTCGCAGGTGCGTGTTATACGCCGATCCCCGCCGATCCCGAGCTGTCCAAATTTCAAAATCGCGGAACGCGATTTGAAAATGGCGCCGCCGGAGCCGAAGTACACAGAGCCGGTCCTCGGCTCTTTCCGGCGGCTCTCGTTTACTTTCGGCTCCACTCGTAGTCCAGAGCGGAGCTATCCGAACCTACTCGGATAGCTCCGCTCGGGACTACGAGTGGAGCCGAAAGTAAACGAGAGCCGCCGGAAAGAGCCAAGGACCGGCTCTGTGTACTTCGGCGCCGGCGGCACCATTTTCAAATCGCGGACCGCGATTTTGAAGCCCTGGAAGCAGGAACAGGGGATCCCAGGCTGCACTGGGGCAAGGCTGCACTGGGGAAGGCTGCACTGACAAGGCTGCACTGGGGAAGGCTGCACTGACAAGGCTGCACTGGGGAAGGCTGCACTGACAAGGCTGCACTGGGGAAGGCTGCACTGACAAGGCTGCACTGGGGAAGGCTGCACTGGGGAAGGCTGCACTGACAAGGCTGCACTGACAAGGCTGCACTGACATGGCTGCACTGACAAGGCTGCACTGGGGAAGGCTGCACTGACAAGGCTGCACTGACAAGGCTGCACTGACATGGCTGCACTGACAAGGCTGCAATGAAGGACATTTAAATGTAAGTTTTTTTCCCTTCAACTTCCCTCCTAAAAGTTTTTTTTCCTTAAAATTCCCTCCTAAATTGGGGTGCGTGTTATACGCCGGAGCGTGTTATACGCCGATAAATACGGTAAATTCACCCGGTTTGTCACAATATAAGGGAGTAACAGTAGTGAGGCCACGTGTGCTCCAAAAGTTGAAGGCTGTGTAAATAGTGGAAGGGAGGAACATGGGGTCACCCTGGATGGTAAGATGGTTGGATATATTTGAGGGTAGCCCTAGCAACCTTCGCACCTTTCTCCAGGTGACCACAGTGTCCCTGAAGAGGACATTTGATCGAAGATGTAAAGGTAAGGCTTTAACAGTGGAGTGGAGGATGGTTGGAAGGGTGTGAGGTAGGGCTGGGAGATTCCCCCCCCCCCCTCCCCCCGAAAAAAATCTGATTTTTTTTATAAAAAACTTGATTCACGATTCAAATCCGATTTTTTAAAATTATATTAAAGTGCATCAACAAACAAAATTGCAAAGGCAAACCCTTTTTCTAACCAGAAAGTCAGTGTGAGGTTATCAGAGACTGTGGATATACTGCATGACGGTTATCAGAGACTGTGGATATACTGCATGACGGTTATCAGAGACTGTGGATATACTGCATGAGGTTATCAGAGACTGTGGATATACTGCATGAGGTTATCAGAGACTGTGAATATACTGCATGAGATTATCAGAGACTGCGGATATACTGCATGACGGTTATCAGAGACTGTGGATATACTGCATGAGGTTATCAGAGACTGTGGATATACTGTATGAGGTTATCAGAGACTGTGGATATACTGCATGAGGTTATCAGAGACTGTGGATATACTGCATGAGGTTATCAGAGACTGCGGATATACTGCATGAGGTTATCAGAGACTGCGGATATACTGCATGAGGTTATCAGAGACTGTGGATATACTGCATGAGGTTATCAGAGACTGCGGATATACTGCATGACGGTTATCAGAGACTGCGGATATACTGCATGACGGTTATCAGAGCCTGCGGATATACTGCATGAAGTTATCAGAGACTGTGGATATACTGCATGAGGTTATCAGAGACTGCGGATGCCGGATATACTGCATGAGGTTATCAGAGACTGCGGATATACTGCATGAGGTTATCAGAGACTGCGGATATACTGCATGACGGTTATCAGAGACTGCGGATATACTGCATGACGGTTATCAGAGACTGTGGATATACTGCATGACGGTTATCAGAGACTGTGGATATACTGCATGAGGGTTATCAGAGACTGTGGATATACTGCATGACGGTTATCAGAGACTGTGGATATACTGCATGACGGTTATCAGAGACTGTGGATATACTGCATGAGGTTATCAGGGACTGTGGATATACTGCATGAGGTTATCAGAGACTGTGAATATACTGCATGAGATTATCAGAGACTGTGGATATACTGCATGACGGTTATAAGAGACTGTGGATATACTGCATGACGGTTATCAGAGACTGCGGATATACTGCATGACGGTTATCAGAGACTGTGGATATACTGCATGAGATTATCAGAGACTGTGGATATACTGCATGACGGTTATCAGAGACTGTGGATACACTGCATGAGGTTATCAGAGACTGCGGATATACTGCATGACGGTTATCAGAGACTGTGGATATACTGCATGACGGTTATCAGAGACTGTGGATATACTGCATGAGATTATCAGAGACTGTGGATATACTGCATGACGGTTATCAGAGACTGCGGATATACTGCATGACGGTTATCAGAGACTGTGGATATACTGCATGAGATTATCAGAGACTGTGGATATACTGCATGAGGTTATCAGAGACTGTGGATATACTGTATGAGGTTATCAGAGACTGTGGATATACTGCATGAGGTTATCAGAGACTGTGGATATACTGCATGAGGTTATCAGAGACTGCGGATATACTGCATGAGGTTATCAGAGACTGCGGATATACTGCATGAGGTTATCAGAGACTGTGGACATACTGCATGAGATTATCAGAGACTGTGGATATACTGCATGAGGTTATCAGAGACTGCGGATATACTGCATGAGGTTATCAGAGACTGTGGATATACTGCATGAGGTTATCAGAGACTGCGGATATACTGCATGACGGTTATCAGAGACTGCGGATATACTGCATGACGGTTATCAGAGCCTGCGGATATACTGCATGAAGTTATCAGAGACTGTGGATATACTGCATGAGGTTATCAGAGACTGCGGATGCCGGATATACTGCATCAGGTTATCAGAGACTGCGGATATACTGCATGAGGTTATCAGAGACTGCGGATATACTGCATGACGGTTATCAGAGACTGCGGATATACTGCATGACGGTTATCAGAGACTGTGGATATACTGCATGAGGGTTATCAGAGACTGTGGATATACTGCATGACGGTTATCAGAGACTGTGGATATACTGCATGAGGTTATCAGAGACTGTGAATATACTGCATGAGATTATCAGAGACTGTGGATATACTGCATGACGGTTATAAGAGACTGTGGATATACTGCATGACGGTTATCAGAGACTGTGGATATACTGCATGAGATTATCAGAGACTGTGGATATACTGCATGACGGTTATCAGAGACTGTGGATACACTGCATGAGGTTATCAGAGACTGCGGATATACTGCATGACGGTTATCAGAGACTGTGGATATACTGCATGACGGTTATCAGAGACTGTGGATATACTGCATGAGATTATCAGAGACTGTGGATATACTGCATGACGGTTATCAGAGACTGCGGATATACTGCATGACGGTTATCAGAGACTGTGGATATACTGCATGAGATTATCAGAGACTGTGGATATACTGCATGAGATTATCAGAGACTGTGGATATACTGCATGACAGTTATCAGAGACTGTGGATATACTGCATGAGGTTATCAGAGACTGCGGATATACTGCATGACGGTTATCAGAGACTGTGAATATACTGCATGACGGTTATCAGAGACTGGATATACTGCATGAGATTACTTGTGAACTGGGGCCCCGATGACAGCTTTGCAGAGTGCACTGCACAGAGGACACATGAGGCTGTATTCATGCGCTAGCTAGCAGAGAGGGGGCAGGTCCGGGAGCTCAACTCGGAACAGAGCGGCTGTACTGTAGTAAGCAGTGATCGGAGTGGGCGTGTCAGTGAAGCTTCTGGCCCCGCCCCCGGACCTCTGTATTCCCCAGCCAGTATAGAGGGGATGGGGCCGGGAGCTCCACTGACGTGCCCACTCCGATCACTGCTCTAACTACAGCCGTTCTTTTCTGAGCATACAGGCTACATGGGGCGGAGTCAGCGCATCAGTGGAGCTCCCGTCCCCCGCCCCCTCACTGCTGGCTACATCGTGAATACAGCCTCCAGTGTCCTCTGTGCGCTCTGCAAATCCGAAACTCTGAAGGGAAAAAAATCAAAAAAATCGATTTTCCTCAAATCTGAATCGAATTGAGCTCACAACTCGATTCAGGATTAAAATCGATTTTTTCCCCAGCCCTAGTGTGAGGGGAGACCAAAGCTCCCTCAAGCATATAATTTGAATACCAAGATTTTCCAGACAGCCAATCTAGACCTTGTCTAAGTAGACATGAAAGATTATAAAAACGTAATTTGGGCAAGCCTGTACCACCCTCGAACTTAGGGAGACAACGTTTTTGGAGAGCTATGCATGGTTTTTTTGTGCAACCATAAGAAGGCAGTTAAAGCCTTGTGTATGTTTTGCACATCTGAGTGTTTTAATAGAAGAGGTGTGGTCTGCATTGGATAGAGTAATTGTGCGAATGACACCATTTTAAAGAGATGGCATCTCCCAAAGAGCGAGAGGGGGAGGGTTGCCCAAGCTTCCAGCTCCTTTACAATTTTTGTTATTAAAGCCAGATAATTAAGAGTATATAAGGATGATGGCTCTCGACCTATGTGTATGCCCAAGTATGTGATATAATGAGTGGCTAAAGTAAATGGAGAAGACAACTGCCATTTAGCGGATAACCGGGTGTTTAATGCTAGAACCTCACTTTTGTCAAAATTAATTCTGAAGCCAGAGCTGAGTCGAAAGGCCACAAATAGGTCACGTAGTGTATCAAAATCTAAGAGAGGATTGGAGGAGAAGAGTAGAATATCATCCGCAAATAAAGCAGATCGGAAAGTTTTTAGTGACACCACCAACACCAGCAGACGAGTTAAGGATTCTAGATAGAGGTTCAATCGCTATATTAAAGAGCAAAGGGGAGAGGGGACATCCCTGTCTTGTTCCCTTAGTCAGAGGTATGGTGTCTGATATAAAATCCAGAGTAACAAGGCGAGCCGTTGGGGATGCATACATTTGGTGTAATAAACGTACAATCGAACCGGAAAAAACGAATGCATTCATTACTTTAAATAACCACGAAAAACTAATATAATCGAAAGTCTTTTCAGCGTCTAGAGAGATGGATGTGATTTGGCATATTCTAGAGATAGCAAGTCTTTCTAAATGTTTAAAGTCGCCGAACGCCTCCGAAAAACAAAGCCTGATTGAGCTGGGTGAAGCAAGGAAGGGAGTAAGATAGCTAGGCGTGAGGCAACTGTCATAAATAGGTGTGACCAGACTGTGTGGACTGCAAAGAGGAAACCAAAACGCATGTAAAGTGAATAAGAATAATGTTTATTTAAGATAAGTGATATAATAAGTAAACACCCCAAATACAAATGGTGCTCAAACAACCAACAGAAACCCACAGACAACAGATAATATATACAGCCAAAGGGAAGTACCGAAATCAAACACGTTAGCCAGGCCAGGGTCATACACAGGCGATCAGCAAATGAACAAGGGCAGGACAGGAGAGGGAGGTAATGGATGGAATCAGGCTTACAAGGGAACAGGAACACAGGAGGGACAGGATCACGATGGGATTGGGTACAGGCTCAGGTTCAGATACAGGTTACAGGGTTCAGGATACAGGTCGCAGGTACAGGTCAGGGCGCAAGGAAGAAAGATACCAAGGCAAGCATGTGAGGGCTTGCTGGGTATTTATGAGACTGCCAGTGACTGTCCTCATGTAACACCTGAGTGCAGGGAGTGTTGTCTGCTCCATACTGCCAGGATCCATCCACTGGTGGATGTCAGTACTGCGGCCCAATGATGACATAACACCAGCAGGGAAAGACTTGCCTGACAGCTCCAAACTGCCAGGGGACACCTGCTGGTGGACCTCAGTACTGCACGCCAAATGATAGATCTTACCAGCGGACGGACCCTTTCCTGACAGCAACTATTTTAGAAAGAATCTTTACGTCTACGTTGATCAACAAGATTGGCCTATACGAACCTGGGTGCAATGGGTCTTTCCCTTTTTTGGATATTAGTTTAATGAGCACCTGAGTTCCCGTGGGGAGGTATGAGTCCCCTTCCCACATGGCGGTAAACACATGTTTCAAAGTGTCGGGGATGAAATCTCTAGTCAATTTGTAAAATTCGTCAGTGTATCCATCAGGGACTGGGGCCTTGGATGAGGCCAAGGATTTAAGTGTTGTTGGCCTCCAAGTGAGTGGAGGTGAGTTGGGGCAGTCGCACTTTTGGATAACAAATTATCCGCTAATATCTGATCAGTCGGATCCTCAGAGTTGAGGGATGTATAATAATCAGTAAGTAGTTTACTAATTTCTGCAGGGGAGGTAACGAGGGAGCCAGCAGTATTCTTAAGAGCAGAGATATAGGTAGGCCGTTTAGGACCTGTAAACAGTCTGGATAAAAGTTTGCCTTGTTACCGAATCTGTAGAAATGAAGTGTAGTGTAAGATGTCTTAGCTGCTTCCTGTTGCTCTACCCACAGATCAAAGATCTGTTTAGCGAGCTGCCAGGCTTTAATGTTATCCAAGGTGTGAGTATGCGTTAAAGTTGCATGTGCTGATCGTAACGTTTCACTAGCGTGCATATATTGCTGTCGGGAGTGGCTTTTGAATTGGGCAGTATATGAGATAATCTTTCCTCTAAGGAAGGCCTTACCTGCCTCCCAAAAGAGGTTTGTATCGGTAAGGTGTGCTCCGGAAGCGCAATCCACCCAGGCACCATAAAGCATGTGACGAAAATCCTTGTTTACCGCTAAATATGAGGGGAAACGCCAAGTGGGTGAGGGCGATGATGGTTTGACACTGGTCAAGTGTACAATAATTGGACTGTGATATTAAATCACTGTATCGCCAATCTCCGCATTATGCAGCATTGACAGTAAAGCTTGGGAAGCAAAAAAATCATCTATTCGTGAAAAAGAATTGTGGGGGAATGAAAAAAATAAAATCTCGGTCAGTCGGGTGGGTTAGGCGCCACAAGTCTACAAAATGTATGGATGAAATGACCTGGGCTAACAGGGAAAGGTCTGCAGTCAGGGAGTCAGAGTGATTATCAGGGGAGTTGGGAGCATATACTGTATGTTTGTGATAGCAATGTCCCTAGAAGCTAATGATAAATGTAGTGCTTTGCGGCCAGTTGAGTCAGGAGAGCCGTAGACATCCCCAACCTATAATTTACGAAGACGTCATAGATCAACTGCGGATGGATGGGTCTCTTGGAGGAGCGCCACATCAGCCCATGGATGCTTTAGATGTCGAAGAATACGCTTACACATACGCTTATTTGACCGGACGATGTCACTTGATGTTCCAGGATATAATCTTTAGGTGATCCCTGTCACTTTGATGAGCCATGTCGGTTGAATAAGGGATTGAAAAAAATGTCCATAGTCTTAGGATCTCATAACAGTCATCCTTCCATTAAAGTGAGGGGTATCAGTACATTGGAAATCCTCTGAGGGTAGAGTTGCATAACAGGTAAATAACTCAAGCAAACACAAAGAGAAGGAATAAATCAAAAAATAACAAAGCCAAGTGGAAAAACCACCTGGTATACATTACTGACTCCACTTTTTTTTTACATGGGGGCCATCACCCACGCAGAGCTCCCGCCAGATGCTTGTTCCTCTCTCGGGGGGGTGAAAATTGAACCTCGGGGGGGGGGAGGGGGGAAGGAGAGTTGGAACACAGGGAGAGCCCCAACAGGGGGGGAGAGGGGACTGAAGGGAAAAAGGGGGAAGGGGAAGAAGAGGGAAGGAGACCCGCTGACAGCAGGTAGGAGTATTCAGTACATGAGTATCCGAACAGAACAAAGAATTTTAACCCATCGAGGGAGCAAGAGATCTGCTGAAAATATAAAGGTGCATATAAAGCGATTCATAAACCAAGTGCTATTAAACCAATGTATACCTAACAACAACTAATGTAATGGTCACATTGTACATAACAGACTAGGAGGCACAATGGGAACAGAAGGCCAACAGGACTCTGGAATCCGCATAGCATCAGGGATGATTCAACGATTCAATTTCTGAGCAATTAGCTTGGTTGGTAAAACCACTATGCTTGTATGGGGGCTTTTCAGGACCGTGTTGACTCTTAGATGAGGCCCCGAAGGCTTTAACAGCTCTTGAGGGAGAGTCATCAGCAGAATTATTGTGCTCCATGTCCATGTCAGAAGGATTTTTGATGTAGTGCTCCGTGTTGACTGGAGATAAAAAAGTGAGATTTTCCCCTGTAGATTGGATATGGAGAACAGCTGGGTAGGCCAGGGTGAACTTGACGTGATTGCTGTATAAGGTTGAGCAAATTGACGAGAATGCTTTGCGTTGTTTCATCACCTGGCTGAGGCACTCGTGCACATCGCTGGATAGAGATGGGGCTCGAGTAAATATTAGGGGGCTGCTCCCACACAGAAGGTTATTTACCTTATTGCATAGAATATTGATATTAATAAACAATTAAAATCTATATTTTAGAAAGCATTCTTACTTTACAGCATTTCTTGCTGCCTAAAACGTTTTCACAATACTGTATTTCACTTTGTCAGTCATTAAATCAAAATATAAAAGATATGCGCTGTCTCATGTCAATCAATAAAGTGGAGTATTGTGAACAAACACAAAAATTACCACCATGTGATTAAACAAACATAATAACATAATGTGAAACCAAATTCAACTAAAAATTGTTCATCAAAAAATCATATTCATCAAAAAAATAATAAGATGATATTTTTTCATAAAAAAAATATACAAAATGAAGTGTCCTGGTCACTGCACCCATCTCCTTCCAACATGTTTCCCCTTAATAGGCTACTCCATTCGTAGAAGTAGCCTATTAAGGGTAAACATGTTGGAAGGAGATGGGAGCTGTGATGCGATGATCCATACTTGTTGATTATCTCTTGGTTGGATTACCATCTCTATTGCCTAAATTGATCCTAGTTGCTGTAAGTACATTATTTTAGCTTTCATAAACTTTTTTGTAAACATTTTATGCGATGAGTCTTCCCTACCATACACCGAGTGGAGAGCATCAAGCAAGGCCAGGCTGGAGTGTGCAGGGCTGGGAAGCTAATTAAGAGGCTGCTGGACTGATCCATCGAGGAGGTTGGGTTACATACAGGAGGAATCCACATATCTGTTTACCTATCTGTCACTTATTATGTTTGTTTAATCACATGGTGGTAATTTTTGTGTTTGTTTGTTCACAATACTGCACTTTATTGATTGACATGAGACAGCGCATATCTTTTATATTTATATATATATATATATATATATATATATATATATATATATATATATATATATTGTAAAATATTTATTGGATTATTACATTACAACGTATAAACAAGCATACAATGGAAAGTATAGAGCTATAGAGCTGAGAATCTCTAAAACACAGTATTAATTCAATGTACAAGATAATCAGGGGGGAGGAAGTAAGGGAGGGGGAGGAAAGGGGTGTATTTACCTGTAAACAGTGCTATAGTGAAGTATTACGTATCATGGAATTCACAATAGCAGCATAAAAAACTATGAAACTATGAAACCCTCAGGAGTGGAAGCATCATTAACTGTATTAAAGTGAGGACTGCCATAAGTGGTAAAAAAAACAATATCGATAGACAGGGTTGCCCATCTGGGACTAGGGGATTGTGGTCTGTTAACAATTCTAGTACAATAGAGCAATGAGAGGGGATTAAAGTGTCAGGGAGTTGGAAGGATTGGACAGATCAGATATTTTGAGTTTGCCCAAGGTATTAGTAAGATCTCGCTTCAAGTACCAGTCAGTATACTGGAATGGATGTATGATAGATGATAATTCTTCAGTAGTGAACGTATACTCCATATATTTTCACCACCTGGCAAAAAAACAAGTAGTAGAGCAGAAATTTAAGTAAATGTTGTCCAGTCTCTTAATATGGAAAAGCGACATTAGTGCTCGCATCAGAGCTTGTAGGGTAGGTGGCGATGGTTTGATCCAGTGGCACATGATTGTTCTTGTGTGCCGCTAGTAGTCAGATATGAGACCATTGTGTGAGAGTGGGTGATCCTGTCGATGAGGAAGTGGAGACTGGTGGATCACATCCAAATAGACACAAGAATGGATCTTTGAGTAGCCGTATCTTGCTAACCGTAACCTCCCTGGCGGTATGATTATGTCAGATTTTTGCGTCTCAAAGTGGTACAATTGTTTTGCATAGAAATTTGGCGTTTTATATTGTAGGCCTGTAATTCTTAGCAATAACACACTTAAATCTGTCCAAACAAAAGTCTAGTAGATATCCTGGGTATGATAAAGTTTGAAACACAAAATCATAAATTATAATATAATAAATAACTATAAATAATTATAAAAAATAATAATATAATAATAATAAAATGAATTTCCCCACGATTCACTATCGCTCAATTCTGCAAGTGTTCTAATTTAATATCGCTGTTTCTAGCTGGTCTAAAACCACTTTTGACGTAAAGGGACACTTTTTGGTTGACATGGACATTCTCCAGTTTCCAGGCAGAAAGAACAGTATATATAATATAATACCTGAATGCAGGGCACTGGACAAACCACTAGGGACAAAAGGGATGTGAAATGATTTCATACAGTAATGCAATCTGTAAGATTACAGTGTACTGTATGTGTTATGAATTTTGCACTTTTTGAATTTGCCGCCGGGCTCCACCCCCATGCATCGCGATGCTCACAGGAAACGGAGCCCGACACACAGAGGCATCAGGAGGAGGACACAGCCCGCGGACACAGTGGGGGGACATCGCAGGATCCAGGGGACAAGATAAGTAACCTGCACCAGGATCCTGCAATGCAATTCCGAGTGTGGCTCAGGGTTACCGCTAATGGTACTGAAATTAATCCCCCGGGCCACACTCAGGAAAACCGCCAGGGAGGTTAAAGATATATGTGAGCACTGAGTCCCAATATGTAGATATTGCCAAGCATTCCCACAGATGGTGCTGCAGTGTAGGGTGGGATAAAGATCACCAAGGGCATTGAGCTTGGGTAGGTTCTGAGATGTTGGTGCGGAGTGGATAATATGCTCTGTGGATGATTTTAAAGTGGGTTTCCCACCAAGCTTCTGAGAAAGGGAGTTTGTGAATGTAGCGATAACTTTGTAGGATATTTTCTGGGAGTTCAGTGTCGTTGAAGATAGAGGACCACTTATGGAATGGGGTAAGATGATTCTTATTCGATTGATGCGTAATAAGGTGAGAGTAGAGACTGGAAAGAGAGTAATCGTCTTTCTGGAGCACTACATCAAGGTAGAATTTTTGAAGGGGATCTGTTTAAGGTCCATGACAAGTTCGTAGATAGCTGAACAATTGATGGTGGTGAAAAGCATGGGATAGTGGCAAAGAGAATTTCCATGAGAGAACCTGATAGGATTTATCGTATTTATCGGCGTATAACACGCACTTTTTTCCCCTTAAAATCAGGGGAAAGTCGCAGGTGCGTGTTATACGCCGATCCCCGCCGATCCCGAGCTGTCCAAATTTCAAAATCGCGGACCGCGATTTGAAAATGGCGCCGCCGGAGCCGAAGTACACAGAGCCGGTCCTCGGCTCTTTCCGGGGGCTCTCGTTTACTTTCGGCTCCACTCGTAGTCCAGAGCGGAGCTATCCGAACCTACTCGGATAGCTCCGCTCGGGACTACGAGTGGAGCCGAAAGTAAACGAGAGCCGCCGGAAAGAGCCAAGGACCGGCTCTGTGTACTTCGGCGCCGGCGGCACCATTTTCAAATCGCGGACCGCGATTTTGAAGCCCTGGAAGCAGGGACAGGGGATCCCAGGCTGCACTGGGGCAAGGCTGCACTGGGGAAGGCTGCACTGACAAGGCTGCACTGGGGAAGGCTGCACTGACAAGGCTGCACTGGGGAAGGCTGCACTGACAAGGCTGCACTGGGGAAGGCTGCACTGACAAGGCTGCACTGGGGAAGGCTGCACTGACAAGGCTGCACTGACAAGGCTGCACTGACATGGCTGCACTGACAAGGCTGCACTGGGGAAGGCTGCACTGACAAGGCTGCACTGACAAGGCTGCACTGACATGGCTGCACTGACAAGGCTGCAATGAAGGACATTTAAATGTAAGTTTTTTTCCCTTCAACTTCCCTCCTAAAAGTTTTTTTTCCTTAAAATTCCCTCCTAAATTGGGGTGCGTGTTATACGCCGGTGCGTGTTATACGCCGATAAATACGGTAAATTCACCCTGTTTGTCACAATATAAGGGAGTAACAGTAGTGAGGCCACGTGTGCTCCAAAAGTTGAAGGCTGTGTAAATAGTGGAAGGGAGGAACATGGGGTCACCCTGGATGGTAAGATGGTTGGATATATTTGAGGGTAGCCCTAGCAACCTTCGCACCTTTCTCCAGGTGACCACAGTGTCCCTGAAGAGGACATTTGATCGAAGATGTAAAGGTAAGGCTTTAACAGTGGAGTGGAGGATGGTTGGAAGGGTGTGAGGTAGGGCTGGGAGATTCCCCCCCCCCCCCCCCAAAAAAAATCAGATTTTTTTTATAAAAAACTTGATTCACGATTCAAATCCGATTTTTTAAAATTATATTAAAGTGCATCAACAAACAAAATTGCAAAGGCAAACCCTTTTTCTAACCAGAAAGTCAGTGTGAGGTTATCAGAGACTGTGGATATACTGCATGACGGTTATCAGAGACTGTGGATATACTGCATGACGGTTATCAGAGACTGTGGATATACTGCATGAGGTTATCAGAGACTGTGGATATACTGCATGAGGTTATCAGAGACTGTGAATATACTGCATGAGATTATCAGAGACTGCGGATATACTGCATGACGGTTATCAGAGACTGTGGATATACTGCATGAGGTTATCAGAGACTGTGGATATACTGTATGAGGTTATCAGAGACTGTGGATATACTGCATGAGGTTATCAGAGACTGTGGATATACTGCATGAGGTTATCAGAGACTGCGGATATACTGCATGAGGTTATCAGAGACTGCGGATATACTGCATGAGGTTATCAGAGACTGTGGATATACTGCATGAGGTTATCAGAGACTGCGGATATACTGCATGACGGTTATCAGAGACTGCGGATATACTGCATGACGGTTATCAGAGCCTGCGGATATACTGCATGAAGTTATCAGAGACTGTGGATATACTGCATGAGGTTATCAGAGACTGCGGATGCCGGATATACTGCATCAGGTTATCAGAGACTGCGGATATACTGCATGAGGTTATCAGAGACTGCGGATATACTGCATGACGGTTATCAGAGACTGCGGATATACTGCATGACGGTTATCAGAGACTGTGGATATACTGCATGACGGTTATCAGAGACTGTGGATATACTGCATGAGGGTTATCAGAGACTGTGGATATACTGCATGACGGTTATCAGAGACTGTGGATATACTGCATGACGGTTATCAGAGACTGCGGATATACTGCATGAGGTTATCAGGGACTGTGGATATACTGCATGAGGTTATCAGAGACTGTGAATATACTGCATGAGATTATCAGAGACTGTGGATATACTGCATGACGGTTATAAGAGACTGTGGATATACTGCATGACGGTTATCAGAGACTGCGGATATACTGCATGACGGTTATCAGAGACTGTGGATATACTGCATGAGATTATCAGAGACTGTGGATATACTGCATGACGGTTATCAGAGACTGTGGATACACTGCATGAGGTTATCAGAGACTGCGGATATACTGCATGACGGTTATCAGAGACTGTGGATATACTGCATGACGGTTATCAGAGACTGTGGATATACTGCATGAGATTATCAGAGACTGTGGATATACTGCATGACGGTTATCAGAGACTGCGGATATACTGCATGACGGTTATCAGAGACTGTGGATATACTGCATGAGATTATCAGAGACTGTGGATATACTGCATGAGGTTATCAGAGACTGTGGATATACTGTATGAGGTTATCAGAGACTGTGGATATACTGCATGAGGTTATCAGAGACTGTGGATATACTGCATGAGGTTATCAGAGACTGCGGATATACTGCATGAGGTTATCAGAGACTGCGGATATACTGCATGAGGTTATCAGAGACTGTGGACATACTGCATGAGATTATCAGAGACTGTGGATATACTGCATGAGGTTATCAGAGACTGCGGATATACTGCATGAGGTTATCAGAGACTGTGGATATACTGCATGAGGTTATCAGAGACTGCGGATATACTGCATGACGGTTATCAGAGACTGCGGATATACTGCATGACGGTTATCAGAGCCTGCGGATATACTGCATGAAGTTATCAGAGACTGTGGATATACTGCATGAGGTTATCAGAGACTGCGGATGCCGGATATACTGCATCAGGTTATCAGAGACTGCGGATATACTGCATGAGGTTATCAGAGACTGCGGATATACTGCATGACGGTTATCAGAGACTGCGGATATACTGCATGACGGTTATCAGAGACTGTGGATATACTGCATGAGGGTTATCAGAGACTGTGGATATACTGCATGACGGTTATCAGAGACTGTGGATATACTGCATGACGGTTATCAGAGACTGTGGATATACTGCATGAGGTTATCAGAGACTGTGGATATACTGCATGAGGTTATCAGAGACTGTGAATATACTGCATGAGATTATCAGAGACTGTGGATATACTGCATGACGGTTATAAGAGACTGTGGATATACTGCATGACGGTTATCAGAGACTGTGGATACACTGCATGACGGTTATCAGAGACTGCGGATATACTGCATGACGGTTATCAGAGACTGTGGATACACTGCATGAGGTTATCAGAGACTGCGGATATACTGCATGACGGTTATCAGAGACTGTGGATATACTGCATGACGGTTATCAGAGACTGTGGATATACTGCATGAGATTATCAGAGACTGTGGATATACTGCATGACGGTTATCAGAGACTGCGGATATACTGCATGACGGTTATCAGAGACTGTGGATATACTGCATGAGATTATCAGAGACTGTGGATATACTGCATGACAGTTATCAGAGACTGTGGATATACTGCATGAGGTTATCAGAGACTGCGGATATACTGCATGACGGTTATCAGAGACTGTGAATATACTGCATGACGGTTATCAGAGACTGGATATACTGCATGAGATTACTTGTGAACTGGGGCCCCGATGACAGCTTTGCAGAGTGCACTGCACAGAGGACACATGAGGCTGTATTCATGCGCTAGCTAGCAGAGAGGGGGCAGGTCCGGGAGCTCAACTCGGAACAGAGCGGCTGTACTGTAGTAAGCAGTGATCGGAGTGGGCGTGTCAGTGAAGCTTCTGGCCCCGCCCCCGGACCTCTGTATTCCCCAGCCAGTATAGAGGGGATGGGGCCGGGAGCTCCACTGACGTGCCCACTCCGATCACTGCTCTAACTACAGCCGTTCTTTTCTGAGCATACAGGCTACATGGGGCGGAGTCAGCGCATCAGTGGAGCTCCCGTCCCCCGCCCCCTCACTGCTGGCTACATCGTGAATACAGCCTCCAGTGTCCTCTGTGCGCTCTGCAAATCCGAAACTCTGAAGGGAAAAAAATCAAAAAAATCGATTTTCCTCAAATCTGAATCGAATTGAGCTCACAACTCGATTCAGGATTAAAATCGATTTTTTCCCCAGCCCTAGTGTGAGGGGAGACCAAAGCTCCCTCAAGCATATAATTTGAATACCAAGATTTTCCAGACAGCCAATCTAGACCTTGTCTAAGTAGACATGAAAGATTATAAAAACGTAATTTGGGCAAGCCTGTACCACCCTCGAACTTAGGGAGACAACGTTTTTGGAGAGCTATGCATGGTTTTTTTGTGCAACCATAAGAAGGCAGTTAAAGCCTTGTGTATGTTTTGCACATCTGAGTGTTTTAATAGAAGAGGTGTGGTCTGCATTGGATAGAGTAATTGTGCGAATGACACCATTTTAAAGAGATGGCATCTCCCAAAGAGCGAGAGGGGGAGGGTTGCCCAAGCTTCCAGCTCCTTTACAATTTTTGTTATTAAAGCCAGATAATTAAGAGTATATAAGGATGATGGCTCTCGACCTATGTGTATGCCCAAGTATGTGATATAATGAGTGGCTAAAGTAAATGGAGAAGACAACTGCCATTTAGCGGATAACCGGGTGTTTAATGCTAGAACCTCACTTTTGTCAAAATTAATTCTGAAGCCAGAGCTGAGTCGAAAGGCCACAAATAGGTCACGTAGTGTATCAAAATCTAAGAGAGGATTGGAGGAGAAGAGTAGAATATCATCCGCAAATAAAGCAGATCGGAAAGTTTTTAGTGACACCACCAACACCAGCAGACGAGTTAAGGATTCTAGATAGAGGTTCAATCGCTATATTAAAGAGCAAAGGGGAGAGGGGACATCCCTGTCTTGTTCCCTTAGTCAGAGGTATGGTGTCTGATATAAAATCCAGAGTAACAAGGCGAGCCGTTGGGGATGCATACATTTGGTGTAATAAACGTACAATCGAACCGGAAAAAACGAATGCATTCATTACTTTAAATAACCACGAAAAACTAATATAATCGAAAGTCTTTTCAGCGTCTAGAGAGATGGATGTGATTTGGCATATTCTAGAGATAGCAAGTCTTTCTAAATGTTTAAAGTCGCCGAACGCCTCCGAAAAACAAAGCCTGATTGAGCTGGGTGAAGCAAGGAAGGGAGTAAGATAGCTAGGCGTGAGGCAACTGTCATAAATAGGTGTGACCAGACTGTGTGGACTGCAAAGAGGAAACCAAAACGCATGTAAAGTGAATAAGAATAATGTTTATTTAAGATAAGTGATATAATAAGTAAACACCCCAAATACAAATGGTGCTCAAACAACCAACAGAAACCCACAGACAACAGATAATATATACAGCCAAAGGGAAGTACCGAAATCAAACACGTTAGCCAGGCCAGGGTCATACACAGGCGATCAGCAAATGAACAAGGGCAGGACAGGAGAGGGAGGTAATGGATGGAATCAGGCTTACAAGGGAACAGGAACACAGGAGGGACAGGATCACGATGGGATTGGGTACAGGCTCAGGTTCAGATACAGGTTACAGGGTTCAGGATACAGGTCGCAGGTACAGGTCAGGGCGCAAGGAAGAAAGATACCAAGGCAAGCATGTGAGGGCTTGCTGGGTATTTATGAGACTGCCAGTGACTGTCCTCATGTAACACCTGAGTGCAGGGAGTGTTGTCTGCTCCATACTGCCAGGATCCATCCACTGGTGGATGTCAGTACTGCGGCCCAATGATGACATAACACCAGCAGGGAAAGACTTGCCTGACAGCTCCAAACTGCCAGGGGACACCTGCTGGTGGACCTCAGTACTGCACGCCAAATGATAGATCTTACCAGCGGACGGACCCTTTCCTGACAGCAACTATTTTAGAAAGAATCTTTACGTCTACGTTGATCAACAAGATTGGCCTATACGAACCTGGGTGCAATGGGTCTTTCCCTTTTTTGGATATTAGTTTAATGAGCACCTGAGTTCCCGTGGGGAGGTATGAGTCCCCTTCCCACATGGCGGTAAACACATGTTTCAAAGTGTCGGGGATGAAATCTCTAGTCAATTTGTAAAATTCGTCAGTGTATCCATCAGGGACTGGGGCCTTGGATGAGGCCAAGGATTTAAGTGTTGTTGGCCTCCAAGTGAGTGGAGGTGAGTTGGGGCAGTCGCACTTTTGGATAACAAATTATCCGCTAATATCTGATCAGTCGGATCCTCAGAGTTGAGGGATGTATAATAATCAGTAAGTAGTTTACTAATTTCTGCAGGGGAGGTAACGAGGGAGCCAGCAGTATTCTTAAGAGCAGAGATATAGGTAGGCCGTTTAGGACCTGTAAACAGTCTGGATAAAAGTTTGCCTTGTTACCGAATCTGTAGAAATGAAGTGTAGTGTAAGATGTCTTAGCTGCTTCCTGTTGCTCTACCCACAGATCAAAGATCTGTTTAGCGAGCTGCCAGGCTTTAATGTTATCCAAGGTGTGAGTATGCGTTAAAGTTGCATGTGCTGATCGTAACGTTTCACTAGCGTGCATATATTGCTGTCGGGAGTGGCTTTTGAATTGGGCAGTATATGAGATAATCTTTCCTCTAAGGAAGGCCTTACCTGCCTCCCAAAAGAGGTTTGTATCGGTAAGGTGTGCTCCGGAAGCGCAATCCACCCAGGCACCATAAAGCATGTGACGAAAATCCTTGTTTACCGCTAAATATGAGGGGAAACGCCAAGTGGGTGAGGGCGATGATGGTTTGACACTGGTCAAGTGTACAATAATTGGACTGTGATATTAAATCACTGTATCGCCAATCTCCGCATTATGCAGCATTGATATTAAAGCTTGGGAAGCAAAAAAATCATCTATTCGTGAAAAAGAATTGTGGGGGAATGAAAAAAATAAAATCTCGGTCAGTCGGGTGGGTTAGGCGCCACAAGTCTACAAAATGTATGGATGAAATGACCTGGGCTAACAGGGAAAGGTCTGCAGTCAGAGAGTCAGAGTGATTATCAGGGGAGTTGGGAGCATATACTGTATGTTTGTGATAGCAATGTCCCTAGAAGCTAATGATAAATGTAGTGCTTTGCGGCCAGTTGAGTCAGGAGAGCCGTAGACATCCCCAACCTATAATTTACGAAGACGTCATAGATCAACTGCGGATGGATGGGTCTCTTGGAGGAGCGCCACATCAGCCCATGGATGCTTTAGATGTCGAAGAATACGCTTACACATACGCTTATTTGACAGGACGAGGTCCCTTGATGTTCCAGGATATAATCTTTAGGTGATCCCTGTCACTTTGATGAGCCATGTCGGTTGAATAAGGGATTGAAAAAAATGTCCATAGTCTTAGGATCTCATGACAGTCATCCTTCCATTAAAGTGAGGGGTATCAGTACATTGGAAATCCTCTGAGGGTAGAGTTGCATAACAGGTAAATAACTCAAGCAAACACAAAGAGAAGGAATAAATCAAAAAATAACAAAGCCAAGTGGAAAAACCACCTGGTATACATTACTGACTCCACTTTTTTTTTACATGGGGGCCATCACCCACGCAGAGCTCCCGCCAGATGCTTGTTCCTCTCTCGGGGGGGTGAAAATTGAACCTCGGGGGGGGGAGGGGGGAAGGAGAGTGGGAACACAGGGAGAGCCCCAACAGGGGGGGAGAGGGGACTGAAGGGAAAAAGGGGGAAGGGGAAGAAGAGGGAAGGAGACCCGCTGACAGCAGGTAGGAGTATTCAGTACATGAGTATCCGAACAGAACAAAGAATTTTAACCCATCGAGGGAGCAAGAGATCTGCTGAAAATATAAAGGTGCATATAAAGCGATTCATAAACCAAGTGCTATTAAACCAATGTATACCTAACAACAACTAATGTAATGGTCACATTGTACATAACAGACTAGGAGGCACAATGGGAACAGAAGGCCAACAGGACTCTGGAATCCGCATAGCATCAGGGATGATTCAACGATTCAATTTCTGAGCAATTAGCTTGGTTGGTAAAACCACTATGCTTGTATGGGGGCTTTTCAGGACCGTGTTGACTCTTAGATGAGGCCCCGAAGGCTTTAACAGCTCTTGAGGGAGAGTCATCAGCAGAATTATTGTGCTCCATGTCCATGTCAGAAGGATTTTTGATGTAGTGCTCCGTGTTGACTGGAGATAAAAAAGTGAGATTTTCCCCTGTAGATTGGATATGGAGAACAGCTGGGTAGGCCAGGGTGAACCTCACGTGATTGCTGTATAAGGTTGAGCAAATTGACGAGAATGCTTTGCGTTGTTTCATCACCTCAATTGAGTAATCAGTGAACAGTAGCAGGTCTGCGCCATCAATAGAGTGGGTTTGCGTGCGACGAAACTTCTGTAAAATGGCATTCTTGTCAGCGTAATTGAGGTATCTGACGATGACTGGTCTAGGTTTAGCACAGTGTTCTGTGTGCTGGCCGATAAAATGAGCATGCTCAATGACACATGAGGTGCGGAGGCCAAGTTGCTCAGGAATGGTTTTGGCAAAGAGATCTGTGAGCTGTGCATTCGAGAATGATTCTGGCAAGCCAATAATCTGCAGGTTATTTCGCGCGCAAGCTATTCTCTAAATCATCAAATTTGTCCCACAATTCTCTATTGGAGTGTGAAAGGTGTGCAAGGACAGCAGAGTTAGCTGTATTATCATTTTCCAGTGAGGAGATCCACTCCTCTGTATGAGAGATCTGTTGAGCCTGGGTCTGAAGTTCCACATGCAGCTGCTCCATTCCCCTCTGCACTGCAGCATCCACTGTGGCAACCAGGATAGGTGTGAGAAGAGCTACAACTGCCTGAGCTATGCCTTCAGGAGAGGTAGGATAGGTGGCCACTGTGCCTGTGTGAAAATGCACTGTCTCAATAGTGCTGGGGGTGGGCGTCATCTTGTCCGCGGCCTGCCGCTGTATGAGCTGAGGGCTGCAGTGTGGAGGAGAGCAATCGGTTGTGGAAACACTCCACAAACCGATCCATGAGGATCCTGCCGGGTAGCTGAGACAGCGGGCTTTGTATGCGGATTTTGGAGAGGAGTGCAGCGGGAGCTTGCTCTGCCTACCTCCTCCTCATGCGGCGCCAAAACCGGAAGTCCGTCTTTTATATTTGAGCACCGTATCTTCACCTCCTCATATTCAAGGAGTAGTAAAAGTGCAGCAGCCTTACCTATATATAGCGCAAGGGTTTTCTATACTATTTTAGTCATTAAATCAAGCCTGGGGAGAGGCATCTACTTAACAGGATCCTGGAGTTCTCTTTAGCCTAATTTTGCTGTCAACAGTAAGCTGCAGGTTTCCTGCTTGTGTAAATGCAATGTCAATATATCTTACCTTTTACATAAAGACAACCTACATATAAATTATATCTTTAAATATTTGGGATATAATAAATATCAGACCTTTTCAGAACGTACAACGGTGTGCCGTTCCCCTTATTACAATCTATCAACTTCACTGTTGCATTTGTATTAATATATATCTTTTTATTTTGTTATAGCAAAAGAAATCACATACAAAAATGTAATACATTGTAATATAGTTAAACATAAACACACAATTAAAACCATATAAAATCTCTTCCCTGCAGAGCATGCATATGTAAATAGCTCTGACATCACCAGAAAATTATTTTGATAATAGGGTCTGGCCAATCACCAAAAATCTCATAAAATTGCGGTGTCTTTTTTAAGGCTTATCCACGAACTGTGTTGTCAATCGGATGCGCCGTGTAAGCTAATATTCAACACAAGATGCCAATGTCACTGAAAATCCATGGATGGCATATATATATATATATATATATATATATATATATAAAACAAGAGATGAAAAACATTTTAAAAAAATGTTTCGTATATATATATATATATATATATATATATATATATATATAAATTAATAGTGAGAAAGTCTTGTGAATCTACACCAAAAAGACAGTCCTTATTGAAGAGTGCAAAAACAATATTATGACACCAGTTCCTCCACCACAGTGATGAATGGGAGATCAACTCCCATTAAGAAACAAGCTTACCAGATGATGTTGCCATTCACTCTCGTGTTTGGCAAATAAGCTCAAAGATTATATTGATCAGCTGCTGTAAACTGCCACACTCCATTCACATGCCCAGGTTTTACTCCACATGTAGAAAATAGAGGGAGAAATGGAGCCTCCAATAGTGTAAAATCATTTGAGATATTTTTCTTTTTAAAATATATATTGCACGTACATCAAATACAGTTAAAACCAGCCTTTTTGTAACAGTACAAGACATGCCGAGTGGCTCTATGTTGCGATTTCACCACTACTTCATTCGCTAGACATCAGAACAGCTTCCCAGCTTCAACATACAGTCGCTGTGTAGCCACGCACTGACGCGTTTCGTCACTTACGACTACGTCACAGGGGATGGCGACATGGCAACCAAGTTAAAATATCCTCCTCCTTCCTTATTGACCAATCAGCTCGGCACAACCTCATATGCATATAATTACACATGATGATCTCCAAGCATTACCTTAATTGGTCTATTGCTCATTTGATCTCCAAGTATTCAACCAACACTTATCAAGATCTGTCAGCACGGCAAGCTGCTGAGTAAATCCACCCTGCAGAAACACCACAAACTTCATCCATAAGTTAGTTTAACTGGTTTATTGCACTTTAGTTCACAAAGTATCCAACATACACTTATCAGGATTAGGGATGAGCCCGATGTTGGAGTCAAACGTAAGTTCGCCTGTACTCCTAACAGTGAACATTATGCTGTGTTCGCGACAAATTCAAAAGCCGCGGAACACTGTTAAAGTGTATGGGACACTAACATGAAAAAACAAAAGTGCTCATTTTAAAGGCTTATATGCAAGTTATTGCCATAAAAAGTGTATGGGTTTTTTTTTTCTCAGGTCGTCGGACACTGTGATTGACAATGAATGGACATCACAGGACAGTTTTATTTTTATTTTTTAATAACGGACTTGTCCCAAATTGTCTGCTGTCATTTTTACCATTTAGACACTTTTTTTGGTGAATGTGTAGGGGTACAATGTACCCGATACCCATTCACATGGGGGGGGGGCAGGATCTGTGGGTCCCCTTGTTAAAGGTATGGATTTTGGGGGGACCCTGCGCCTTAATTTGGCGCAGGGTTCCCCTTAAAATCCATACCAGACCTGAAGGGCCTGGTAATGGACTGGAGGGGAACCCATGCCGTTTTTTAAAATGATTTTTATCTATATTGCTGGGATCCGACAATTCATTACAGCCGCAAGCAGTTTTAAATGAGATTTTTTTTCTTTAGAAATGTCATTTTGCTGTGGTATTGTTCTAAACACGGGAAAGATGCACTACTTTACAGGCATACTAAGGACATCCCCAGGCACGATATTTAAAGGAATATTTCATTTTTATTGTTTCACTTTAAGCATTATTAAAATCACTGCTCCTGAAAAAACAGCCATTTTTAAAACTTTTTTTTTGCATTGATACATGTTCCCTGGGGCAGGACCCAGGTCCCCATACACTTATGCAATAACTTGCATATAAGCCTTTAAAATGGCCACTTTTGATTTTTCATGTTTGTGTCCCATAGACTTTAACAGTGTTCGCTTGTTCGTACAAATGTTTTGCCTTTTCGCATGTTCTGGTGCGAACCGAACCGGGGGGGGGCGGTGTTCGGCTCATCCCTAATCAGGATCTGTCAGCACGGTAAACTGCTGAGTGAAACCAGCCTTCTTAGACACCACAAACCTCATCCATATGTGCACTTAACCCTAAATATATTTTCTCTAGTGGTTAGCTGCGCTGACACACTTTTATAAATATGTGTGTTATCCTAGGACTTAATGTGCAATATCCTTATTGGTCTGTGATTATATGATTTTGATGTTTGATTTATTAGATTGTCATGTTTGATCTCATAATGCTTTTAATTTAAATTGATCCACATTAAACTGATATAGGGTTAATTGAACATATGGATGAAGTTTGTGGTGTCCATGTAGGGTGGTTTCACTCAGCAGTTTGCTGTGCTGACAGATCCTGATAAGTGTCTGTTGGATACTTTGTGATCTAAAGTGTAATAAACCGGTTAAACAAACATTTGATTATCTTCATGTTAAATATGTGGACTGACAGTAAAGGGTTAATTGCACATATGGATGAAGTTTGCGGTGTTTCTGCAGGGTGGATTCACTCAGCAGCTTGCCGTGCTGACAGATCTTGATAAGTCTTGGTTGAATACTTGGAGATCAAATGAGCAATAGACCAGTTAAGGTAACGCTTGGAGATCATCATGTGTAATATGCATATGAAGTTGTGCCGAGCTTAATAGTCAATAAGGAAGGAGGAGGATATTTTAACTTGGTTGCCGTGCCGTGTCGCCACCCCCTGTGACGAAGTTGGAAGTGACGAAACGCGTCAGTGCATGGCCACACAGCAACTGTATGTGGAAGCTGGGATGGTGTTCTGATGTCTAGCGAATGAAGCAGTGGTGAGATCGCAACACAGAGCAGCTTGGCATGTCTTGTACTATGTTACAAAAATGCTGGTTTCAACTGTATTTGATGTACGTGCAATATATATTTTAAAAAGAACAATATCTCAAATGATTTTACACTATTGGAGGCTCCATTTCTCTATTTTCTACATGTGGAGTCAAACCTGGGCATGTGAATGGAGTGTGGCGGTTTACAGCAGCTGTTCAATATAATCTTTGAGCTTATTTGCCAAATGCGAGACTGAATGGCAACATCATTTGGTGAGCATGTTTCTTAATGGGAGTCTCCCATTCATCACTGTGGTGGAGGAACTGGCGTCATCATATTGTTTTTGCACTCTTCAATAAGGACTGTCTTTTCTTGTGTATTCTCAAGGCTTTCTCATTATTAATTAACCACTTCAATACCAGACACTTTCGCCCCTTCCCACCCAGGAAAATTTTCAGCTTTCAGCACTGTCGCGCTTTGAATGACAATTGCGCAGTCATGCTACACTGTACCCAAGCAAAATTTTTATCATTTTGTTCCCACAAATAGAGCTTTCTTTTGGTGGTGTTTGATCACCTCTGTGGTTTTTATTTTTTGATAAACAAACTAAAAAAGAACAACATTTTTGAAAAAAAAAAAAGTTTTTCTTCATTTTGGTTATAACATTTTGTTTTCTCCTTCACTGACGGGCACTGATCAGTTGGCACTGGTGAGGATGCACTGATATGTAGAATTAATGGGCACTGATATGCAGCACTGATGGGCACCAATAGGCGGCACTGATATGCAGCACTGATAGACACTGACTGGCGGCACTGATAGGCACTGACTGGCGGCTGTGATGGGCACTGACAGGCGGCTGTGATGGGCACTGACAGGTGGCACTGATGGGCAGCACTGATGTTGAGGTACTGACAGGTTTTACTGCTGGGCACTGACTGGCACTGTGGTGGGCACCGATATGGGCACTGATTGGCACTGTGTTTTAATTGGGGCACTGAATGACAGCAGAGGGGGCACATCTGAGGTGTTGTGGCACATCTGAGGGGGCTGTGCTGAAAATCAATGTGCTGATCATCAGCACAGACCCCCCCCTCTAACAGGGAGAGCCGGCGATCGGCTCTCCCTGTCAGCGCGAACCGAGAAATGCTGTTTACCGGCACTTCCTGGTTCTCGCGATGATCAGCTGTGATTGGTCACAGCTGATCACGTGGTAAGAAGCCTCTAACAGAGGCTTCTTATCATGATCGGAGATGCGGGGTGTCAGACTGACACGCCACACTCACGATCACCGTGCTGCGCGCCCCCACGGGCGTGCTCCGGCATGTTATCCTGCTGGACGTCATATGACGCCCAGTCAGGATAACACAACCATTTCCCAGACGTCATTCTGCATACAGAGGGCGGGAAGTGGTTAATATATATATATATATGAAACTTTTTTTCCACTGTATATTTATATATATATATATATATATATATATATATATATATATATTATTTTTTTTCTTCATTATTAAGGACAGTTTTTGTCTTTTTGGACACATTTATGAGTGCTACTGTGGATTATATTATATATACACTGTTATATATATTTATGTTTTTCATATCTTGCTATGTTTATGTTATTTAAGTAGCAGCACTACTATTGGGTATTTTTGCATTCTAAAGCTCATTGCTTTTGTATTTATATACATATCTGCTGTATATGCCATGAATACTGGTGGACTTTAACCCGTTGTCAGCTGAATCTGGTTCACAGGAGTGTAGAACTAAGTGCACTCCTTCGACTTACAGAAGTATGGCCAAAAGAGCTTTGGCCATACTTTTCCTTTAAAGAAAATGTATGAACTTTTCAAATATGACCCACGATAAATGCTTAAGCGTCCCTGCTCAGGCTGTCAAGGTCTGATGGGTTGGATGCTGCTGACTAGTAAAGGTGCAGGCTGAGGAAAGGTCCATCCAGACCCAAAGCATACTGCACAAATAGAAATAGATAGCCCAGCCACCGCACACCTCACCCGGCCCAAGAGGTTAGCAGGTAATAGAAACCTTAGCTTGATTCATCCACAATGACTCCAAAATGTTTTGCATCTCCATAATTAAGCTCCGGGGGGGTGGGGCGAAACATGTTGGAGTCGTGGTCTGGACGAGTCAAGCTGAGGCTGCTAACCACTCAGGCCGGGTAAGATGTGCGACAGCTGGGCTATCACTTTCTGCAGTAAACTTTTCAAATATGTTTCAGGTATACATGTTAAAACCCAACCATTTTTTAGAGCCAGCGGTTGGCTTTCTAGTGATAACAACTGATGTGGCTAAAGCCACTCAACTGTTATCCTAAGGAACGGGAGGGGACGTAATTTTTTTTCCAGGTGTCTTTGGTTTGCTTGGACTGCTGGTTTTCCGGCATACATTCCTGGATGCATACTGCCCTAAATGTTAATACCACTTGGTGCACTGTCTAGCCCCCAATTAGCTGCAGCAGCTTGCAACTTCTCATAGTTTTTGAGGCTGTTGGCTGTGGGGTAGGAGGGTGCACCTGTGCCTTCTGCCCACACCAAAACTCTGGGTTCTCATGCACCAGGGTTAAACGTCCAGTGTGCACAAGGCCTTAGATTACCGTCTCAGAGAAAACCATGTACTCCTTTTGTTGTTAATAACTTAACATGATGAGTGAGACCAAATCCCATGCAGACTTCCCTCTAAATATAGCAATACAGAGCCCTCTAGTGACTACTATAAAATAATCTTTCAGTAACCCGAGAGTGTATTCATTTACATTTGACTTTTGAGCGTTTGAAAATCTGGGCATTTTGAATGCAGTTTTCACGTGCATTGTAGTGCATTAGTAAAGTGTTTTTCATGCATTACAAATATTTTTCTTAAAAACATAACATTGTAATAAGTATGTTTCTGCTACCATTTGTTACCATATTACACAACTAGGGCAGCCTTTTAGCCCTGAGGTTCTCGGATCAAGTCCAGGCCAGGACACTATTTGCATAGAGTTTGTATGTTCTCCTGTGCCTGCTTGGGCTTCCTCCCACATTCCAAAGACAAGCTGTTAGGTTAATTAGCTTCTATCGAAATTGGCCCTAGTGTAGATTTAAAAATCCAAATCCAGTGGTAATACTCCATCGACTGGCTAATGCAGCTCTGGTACCCATTTCAGGTTTGGAGTTTTTTTTTTCAAATATAAAATTTTCTTTATTGAAAGTTACAAAGAAAGGAGTACAAAGAAGTACAACAATGGTCAAATTTGACAATTTTAACAAATATAGAGGTCTTCAGTAAAGATTCGCAGTTAGTCTCCAGGGAGAGTAACACATCTTAGTGCAGACAAGAGAAAGGGACGTGGTAACTCATCATATCAACATATTATATGTCCCATACAGGCCACAGTCCTTACTATCGATACAACCGACTATTCGAAGACCTTAATAAAATAGGAGGGGAGGAATGGCCTCCCTTATCTACTGAAAATAAGACCAATGGTCGAAGAAAGAGGGGGGTGAAAAGATAAGGAGTGGAAAAGAAGAAGGGGGGGGGGGAGAGAAAATAGCTATTCGACACGAGCGCAATAGACCTACCAAAAGGGGGACCTCACCGCTGTTCCACCGCAACGCCGTCCCTAAGAACTCAGTAAAGACTGTCCTTCGTCAGAAAAGATGAACATATTCCATAGTGACCACATTTTGGAATGTTTGTCTTGTTTGTGTTGGGCCGTGAGTACTAGATTATCCAGTGATTTAATTTCCTCCACTTTGCGCAACCACAGCCCCACTGAGGGAGGCGTAGTTTGCTTCCAAGTAGCTGGGATACACGACTTTGCGGCATTGAGCAAATGTCTAATCACTGACTTTTTGTATGACCGCGCCGGCATAGTAATGGCATGAAGCAGAAAAAATCCGGGGTCTTTCTGGATTATATGATCTGTAAATTTCTGAATGATTTTCTCAATTGTTATCCAGAAATGCTGTAGTGATGGGCAAGTCCAGAAGACATGAAGGAGTGTCCCTTTGTCTGTTTGGCATCTCCAGCACTTATCAGAGGTGTTGGGGAAAAATCTATGTAACAACTCAGGTGTATAATACCACCTAGTTAGTATCTTATAATTTGTTTCCTGAATCTTTGTGCAAATGGACGATTTCAGAGAGAATGTGAGACTGTTTTGTTTTTGTATGTCAGTGAAGGTACATTGTAAATCATTCTCCCAGTTCTGCAGAAACAGCAAATCCGGTTGTTCTGCTGGGGTATTAAGCAAAGTATATGTTTTGGACAGTACCTGGGATAATGTTCCTTGCTCTCTACAATACTCTTCTAGGGTTGTCAGGTCACGTTTAAAATATGAGGGATCCGGTATTGAGTGGATGAAATGGTGTAGTCGGATCGCCTTCCAAAAAGTTAATCGAAAATCCCCAGTGTCTTTCGTCAGTGAGTGGATTGAGGTCCAATGATCTCCTTCTATGTAATGTGAAGCGCAATCTTTACCCTCTGTCCACAACGTTTCATATTCTGAGTAGTCTAGTCCCGGCGGAAACGCCGGGTTGCCTAAGATGGGGAATAATGGGGATTGTTTAGAGGTCAGGGAGGTGGTTTTAATTACTATCGAGCCCACATATAACGTGGCGCCTATGATAGGGTGTGTAGTCATGCTTGAGGGGAGTGTATCATAGCACCAGATTGCTCTCTTCAGCGGGACACCTGCCTGGGAACGTTCCTACCTGAACCCATACTTTGGTTTGTTCATGTCTGTTCCAGTCGATAATTCTCCCTAGGTGTACTGCTTGGTAATAGTGTTTCATGTCGGGGAGGGCCAGCCCTCCGCAATGTTTCGGTAGTGTCAGGTAACGTCTGCGTATTCGAGGTTTCGTTTGTGACCAAATAAATTTTACAAACATTGAGTGAACTTGTTTAAAATATAGGGAAGGTATTCTAATTGGCAGTGCTTGAAATAAATATAAATAATTCGGGAGAATGCACATTTTCAGTAGATTGCACCTTCCAAACCATGAATGGAGGCCCTTGCCCCAATCTTCTAGCAGCCCTTTTGCTTTAGACAGCATTGGTGGAAAGTTCAATTCAAATGTGCGTTTCAGGTCTCTGGGTATATTAGTCCCTAAGTAGGTAAAGTGGCTTTCAGACCATTTAAAGCTAAATTTAGATTGCAGAGGGGTCAATGTATCTGCTGTCATATTAATGGCCATCGCTGTAGATTTGTCGAAGTTAATTTTTAAATTAGATATGTTCCCATATCTCTGAAATTCTTTAATTAGGTTTGGTAGAGACACGGTCGGGCAGGTCAGGGAAAACAAGAGATCATCAGCATATGCAGAGATCTTATACTGAGTTTGATCCATGGTAATCCCTGAGATATCCGGGTTCCGGCGTATTGTACATAAGAAGGGCTCAAGCACTAAGGCATAGAGAAGAGGTGATAGGGGACAACCCTGTCTGGTACCATTGGAGATGTTAAAAGGGTCAGAGAGGATTCCATTAGCTTTGACCTGTGCTGTCGGTATGGAGTAAATGTTAGATATCCACTTCAGCATATGCCTACCAAGTCCAATATGTTTAAGGACCGAGGCCATGAATTCCCAACTCACTCGGTCAAAGGCCTTTTTGGCATCAGTGCTGAGAAAAATGCAAGAGGTCTTAGTTATAGAGGCCCTATGTATTAAATTAAGCACCTTAGTGGTGTTATCCCTAGCTTCCCTAGAGGGGACAAAGCCCACCTGGTCCAGGTGTATCAGTTCTGTCATATGTCGGGATAATCTGTTAGCTAATATTTTAGTAAGGAGTTTTAGGTCTATGTTCAAAAGAGATATGGGCCTATAGCTGCCGCAAGAAGATGGATCCTTTCCATCTTTGGGAATAAGGGAAATGTGTGCACTTAATGTGTCTCTCTGAAGCCTACTACTCTCCGTAAGACTGTTAAAAAGTTTTAGCATATGTGGGCCTAAAATCGGCAGTAGGGTTTGATAGTATTGAAGGGTGAACCCATCTGGTCCCGGTGCTTTACCTGGTTTCATATTTTGATGGCGCTTTGTAACTCCATCAAAGTGATGGGTTCTTCCATAGCCTGTGCATTTTCCTCTGAGAGCTTGGGAATGTTTGATTGAGTAAGGTAATCCCTTACAACAGCATCACTGTGATGCTGTTTGGGGAGGTTGTATAAAGAGGAATAGTAGGCTCGAAATTCGTTGGCAATCTGGGTAGGTAGCACTTTCTTCTGTCCCGAAGAGGAGATGATTTGGGGGATGTATGCACGGAGTCTCTGTTGTCTAATAGATCTGGCCAGAAGTTTCCCACATTTGTTTCCTGCTTCATATGTAAGTTTCCTACAGGATTGTAGTGCTGCTTTTGCTTGATATTGTAAGAGATCAACTGTCTGTCTACGTAGGGTGAATAATTCAACTTCTAGCGATGGCGTCGGGTTTCTTTTGTGTGTTGTTTCTAAATCATGTATCTTCTGTAAGAGCGACAGTAGTTGTTTCTCCCGTTCCCTTTTAATATGTGTCCCGTGTTTGATCATAACCCCTCTAATCACAGACTTGTGTGCCTCCCATAATATCCCAGGGTCACAGTTATCAATGTCGTTGGTTAGAAAGTATTGATTAATTTCCTTTGTGACGTCTGCCAGTACTGTGGGGGTCTGTAGTAGGCTCTCATTCAGTCGCCAAAATTTCGCTTTGGTCAATGCAGTCCGTGAAAGGGAGTAGCGCATGGTGATAGGCGCATGGTCTGACCAAGTTATGTTACCTATCTCCACCGCATCCACTGCTTTCAATTGACTATGGTAGCAAGAAAAAGTCAATGCGTGAGTATGTTTTGTGTGGATTTGAGAAAAAGGTGTAGTCCCGTTCCCCTGCGTGGTGAAGCCTCCACACGTCTATCAGCTGTGCCTTATGTAAGACCCGGCTGATGTGTTTATGTACACTGGTACGCAGGGAAGGAGCACCAGAGGATGTGTCTACCGTTGGGTTCAGGGAGACGTTAAAATCGCCGCCCAGGATCAATTGCCCTTCGGCAAAGTCCAACAAATTGGTAATAGTATTTTGTATAAAGGTGTCCTGTCTAGTATTAGGTGCATAGACTGTGGCTAGAGTCACCATCACTTCACCTATGAGCCCCTTAATGAACAAAAAGCGGCCTTCTGTGTCAATTCTAGTGTCCCGACATGTCCACGGTACTGTCCCTGCAAGGAGTATAGATACTCCTTTGGATTTGGCTGAAAGATTCGTGGCATGATAAGTATTTGGAAAAATATCGATTCTTCAAACATGGCGGTGCCCCTGTCTTAAAGTGGGTTTCCTGTATGAACGCAATATCTGCTTTTGCTCTCTTGAGATCATTAAGGAGCATACGACGTTTCTCAGGTACATTTAACCCTTTAGCGTTCAGTGAAAAAACAGTGACGTGGTCCATCGCGCTCGCGTCAAAAAGAAAAATCGGAGTGGTAAAAACCACAGGGAATGAGGAGGATTTGGGGTGGGGGAGTATAGAATAAGGGTTATATAGATGGAAAACAAAAGTAGAAAAAAAAAAAAGGGAAGAAAGAAAGGCTCAAAAAGAGAAAAAGAAGAAAAGAGAAAAAAAAAAAAAAAAAATTCAAGTTAGACTTACCGGTAACTTGTTTTCCTTGAGTCTTTCAGGACAGCACTTGAGAGAGTGACTCCTCCCCTTGCCAACAGGAAACACCTCTTCCACCAAACTTTAAAAGGAGGCTCCTTTCCACACATTGTCAGTAGTAGTAGAGAACCTCCGGCCCCAAACTGGAACACATAATCGAGATATGATTAGTCACAGTATATATATGAAAAAACAATAGGGCGGGATGCTGCTGTCCTGAAAGACTCAAGGAAAACAAGTTACCGGTAAGTCTAACTTGAATTTTCCCTTATCGTCTTTCAGGACAGCACTTGAGAGGATAATAGAGACTTACCCCCCTAGGGAGGGACCACAGCCTGCAGAACCTTTCTGCCAAAAGCCTGATCACCTGCTGATAGGAGATCCAGTCTGTAATGACGGACAAACGTTAAGTAGCTTGACCACGTAGCCGCCTTACAAATCTGATCTGGGGTGGCACCAGCTCTTTCTGCCCATGTAGTGGCCTGGGCTCTTGTTGAATGAGCCCTAATTCCCAGCGGGGAAGATACACCCATTTGAGAATAGGCTACAGAAATAGCTGTCTTAAGCCATCTAGCCAATGATGCTTTTGATGCTTGTTGGCCTTTCTTGTTTCCAGAGAAAAGAACAAATTATGAATCTGAAACTCTAAACCCTCCTGTTACTTCCAAATACTGTAATAGGATACGTCTTACGTCTAAATTGTGAAACTACTCTTCCTTTGCACCCGAAGGGTTAGCAGAAAAGGTTGGTAGAGTAATCTCTTGAGACCTGTTACTAAAGCTTGCCACTTTTGGCAAAAACCCCGGATCTACTTTAAGGACAACTCTATCAGGAAAAACTGACAAAAAAGGCTCTTTTACTGATAGGGCGTGCAGTTCACTAATCCTTCTTGCTGAAGTAATTGCGACCAGAAAAATAGTCTTCAAAGTTAAATTCTTTAGGGATATGGCCTGTAAAGGCTCAAATGGTTCTTTTGCCAGAGCCTGCAGAACCACCGAGA
Organism: Aquarana catesbeiana; assembly: GCF_042186555.1. NCBI lineage: Eukaryota > Metazoa > Chordata > Amphibia > Anura > Ranidae > Aquarana > Aquarana catesbeiana. The sequence goes on from NC_133326.1 coordinate 530,198,758, forward strand.
GATCCCAATTTGGGAAATGCTTCACCGGTACCGGTCTCGACCTGGAAAGTGCTTTGAAAAATCTCATGATCAGAGTTTCTGAAGATAAGGATCTCTCCAGATAAACTCCCAAGGCAGCCACCTGCACCTTAAGAGTGCTGACCGCCAGATTCTTGTCCGCACCCTTTTGCAAAAATTCCAGCACTGAAACTAGGTCTTTAACCCCCCTATGTTCGGAATGACAGAAAGAAACATAGACTTTCCATACTTTGGCGTAAATATCCCTGGTTACCTTTTTCCTACTGGAAAGCAACGTAGCAGTTAAACGTTCTGAAAAGCCTTTGCTTCTCATTAATTGCTCCTCAGATACCAGGCAGTGAGCTTTAACCTGTCTACCCCTGGATGAAGCACTGGCCCCTGAATCAACAGATCCTGACTGAGCGGGAGATGCCAACATGGTTTGATTGCCAACTGCAGAATCGTGGAAAACCAAGCTCTCTTTGGCCAATATGGAGTAATCAAAATGATTGATACTCTCTCTTTCAGTATTTTCCTCAACACTAGAGGGATTAATCGAAATGGAGGAAAAGCATACCCCAGGTGAAAATCCCACGGATGTGCCAGAGCATCTATCCCCTGAGAGCAAATGTCTCTCTGAAGGGAGAAAAAATTCGGGAGCTGCGTGTTTTGTTTTGAAGCAAACAGATCTACCTGCGGAAGGCCCCAAACACTGGTGATTAATGCAAACACCTTCCTGTTCAGACTCCACTCTGATTCCTGAACTTTTTGTCGGCTCAGATAATCCGCTACTTTGTTCAATGTGCCTTTTAGATGGACTGCGGATAGAGATAGTAAGTGGTTCTCCGCCCACTCCAGAATCTCTACTGACAGTAAGTGAAGGGCCCTGCTTCTTGTGCCTCCCTGTTTGTTCAGGTAGGCTATGGCCGTGGCATTGTCCGACAAAATCTGGACATGGCAATCTATGAGGTTTTGAGAGAAGAAAGCTAATGCTAGGGCAACTGCCTTCAGCTCTCTCCAATTTGAGGATCTTTGGGCCTCGAACTGGGACCATGTTCCCTGCGCTAAGGCTTGACCCATGTGGGCCCCATCCCTGCAAACTGGCGTCTGTTGTGACCACTTTCCCGGTCGGAAAAGACCAAAGAAGACCTCTTTGCAGTACCACCTGACTTTTCCACCACCAAAGTGAACGTTTGACTCTGGTGGGAATCTTTACTTTTGTATCCAAACTCTCCGTCCTGTGGTTCCATGTCCTTAGAAGGAACCTCTGGAGAGTCCTGAAATGCAGCCTTGCCCATTGGATGGCTGGCATTGAAGAGGTTAATGTCCCCAGAGCCGACATAACCTTTCGGACTGAAATCAGTTGATTTGTTTGTAGTGCCGTTATTACCCTTTGGACCTTGATCTTTTTCTCTTCTGGGAGAAAAATCTTTTGCTCCACTGAATCTATCAAATAACCCAGAAACAGTACTTGCTGAGCTGGGATGAAATTTGATTTTTGAACATTCACTATCCACCCTAGTGACTCCAAATGACTGCGGGATTTGTTCAAATCCTCCTGCAACTTTTCCCTGGATGGGGCAAAAAAGAGGAGGTCGTCCAGATATGGAATTACCGCAATCCCCTGGAGTCGAAGAGGGGCGAGAGCTTCCGCCATTATCTTCGTAAAAATACGAGGAGCTGACGACAGGCCGAAGGGAAGGGCCCTGAACTGAAGATGTATAATCTCCTTGCCCATATTCACCGCAAACCTCAGGAACTTCTGGGACTGAGGTGCTACAGGAATATGAAGATAAGCATCCCTCAGATCGATTGATGCCATAAAACAATCTTTTGTCAGAATGTTTCTGACCGTGAAAATTGAGTCCATACAAAACTTTTTGTATAGGACTGACTTGTTCAGGGGTTTTAGGTTGAGGATAAGACAGAAGTTTCCGGATGGTTTTCTTATCAAAAAGATGTGTGAATAGAAACCCTGACCCTGTTCTTCTGGGGATACTGGTATCACTACCCTCTGGTGCCTCAGATCCTTTAAAAGGTTCTTCATGGCCAGAGCCTTTGTTAGATCCCTTGGTAGGTTTGTTACAAAGAATCTTTCTGGCGGGCGATCTGAAAACTCTATCCTGTAACCTTGGGACAGCATGTCCAAAATATATAGACTTTCTGTCATGCTGGCCCAAAGGGGAAGGAAACTTTGAAGCCTTCCCCCCACTGGTACGCACAAGTCATTGTGCTTTACCGGAGGCTGCAGGAGGATGGAAAAGGACATTTCCTTTGCCTTTACCCTTCTGCGATGCCCAATTTTTTCTTTTCTCCTGGGGTTTGGTTTGTTCTTGAGCCCTTTGGGAACGAAAAAAACCGTTTAACTGGCTGCTTTTTCTTTTTGATGGGAAAAGACTTCTTTTTATCAGCAGTTCTATCTAGAACCGCATCTAAATCAGGTCCAAAAAGCAAGTCACCCAGGAACGGTATCCCACACAGCTTGTTTTTGGATGCCGCGTCCCCCGGCCAAGTTTTCAACCACAGAGCCCTTCTGGCTGAGTTGGCTAGGGCAGCAGATCTAGCTGTCATTTTAATTGATTCCGCTGAAGCATCCGATATAAATGCGACAGCGGCAGACAGAGTTGAAAATGAATCCAAAATTTCTTGTTTTGGTGAGTCTGCTGAGATATGGGCCTTAAGTTGCTCTAACCAGAACTCCATATTTCTGGATACCACTGTAGTTGCCATAGTAGGTTTAAGATTTCCCATGATGGATTGCCAAGCCCTCTTTAGTAGCTGGTCCATCCTTTTATCCATGGGATCTCTCAACACCCCCATGTCCTCGAATGCCAAATCTGTAGACCTCGAGACCTGGGAAAACGCGGCATCTAGTTTGGGGTTTTTGTTCCAAACCGCCGCTGGATCTTCATCAAAAGGGAAACGCCTTTTTAAGGCTTTGGGAAAGAAAGGCTTTCTCTCTGGCTCTGCCCACTCTTTCTTAATAGCTTCAGAAATAACAGAGTGTACTGGGAAATTGCGATTTTTGTGCTCGCTAAGCCCTGCATACATTTTATCATGCAGAGATAACTCCTTTCTTTCCTCCTCCAGACCCAGTGTGGTATAGATTGCTTTTAACAGGCCATCTACCTGTTCTAAAGACAATTTAAATCTTGAAGGTAAATTTTCTCCTTCCTCACCCTCATCAGAATCCTCAGATTGAGAGGGGGAATGTCCCTCTGGGGTAGGAGATGCCTCAGTCTCCATCACCGGGACTATAAGTGAGCCTTGGGAGGACTGTGAGGTAGTAGGCTGACTCAGGGATGGGTTTGCTAGGGAAGAGCGAAATGATTGAATAGTCGCATCAAGTTCCTTTTTAACTGATGCAATCAAGTCGCTGCAAGCGGAAGAAGCTTCTTCTTTAACTAGCAAATCAATACAAGCTTGACATAACGTCTTCTTCCATCCTTCAGGTAGCTTGGATTTACATGAAGGACATTTTCTTTTTGCCACTGGATCAGAGCTCTTGGCCTGCCATGAGACAAAAGAAGAAACCATCCCAGTGAGACAACCTGTCCTATACCCAAGGATGCTCACCACAGGTGCACAGTAAGAGCTAACTGCTTTATGTGCCCAGACAGGCCCCTGCCACCGGGGGGGGGGGGGGGATAGAGAGAGAGAGACCCCACAGTACAGGGAAGACAGTATACAACTGCACCTTACCTGGGCCTTGCTGGTGCCTGTGCCTGTCCCACTTGCTGCCACCATCGATTCCATCGAGGAGCGCTTGCTGTGTTTGTGTGGCTAAACGCCGGTTCCGGACTCCAATAGCGCCAGTGCGCCGGACCAGAACCGCTAAATAAGCACCAGCCCCGTTCCTCCCCTTTCCCTCTGCGATTTCCGGCGGAAATGACGCCGCACGCCTGTTCCGTGGGCGCCGCCCCCTCCGGATGCCTCACTTCCGGCGGATGGAGCCCCGCTGCCATCCCCAATATGGCGGCGGTGCAATGAGCAACAGGCGGTGGACCTGAGAAAAAAATATAGTAAACGGCCACCGCCTGTCTTGCCGCCGCCTAGGAGCGATGCCCACGACAGTCGGACTCACCCTGAGCCCATATGAAGAGGGAGAGAGAGCCCAGCCAGCAGCACTTCACCTTAGCTGTGGAATGGGAGGAACAGCTCTCATGAGGTAAAAAAAAAAAAAAAGGTGTTTGATGGAAATCCAGGAAACCTGAGCTCCCAGGACAGCACCTGAGAGCCCTGACTTCCCACGAAGTGTTCCCTCCGGAGGAAACACAAAAACTGACAATGTGTGGAAAGGAGCCTCCTTTTAAAGTTTGGTGGAAGAGGTGTTTCCTGTTGGCAAGGGGAGGAGTCACTCTCTCAAGTGCTGTCCTGAAAGACGATAAGGGAAAAATTTTAAAGATTAAAGTAGACAATCAGTGTACCGATTGTCCAGTCTATAATCAATTGTCAAAAAACAATTGTGCGCAAAGTTTGCAACAAAAAACAACACACTCCGGTTCACGCCGGGAGGGTGTTTCAACCTAATGGGGATGTGGTTAGACGATGACCAGGGGAGCTAACCCAGATCCGCCCAGCCCACCCGCCCCAACAAGTAACTAAGGCATGTATCACAGCAAAGTACAAAACATTTCAAATACTCGGTCAGGCATGTACTTAATATTACATACATTTCCTTTATACATTCAGGCCTAGCTCCAGTGCAAAGCATAAAACATAAAACCCCCCTAACTATTAACTGTGAGTGGTAAACGAAACCACCCGAACTCAAAGTGGGCAGTGTTCTCAACTTCCCCTGAACCTCACTGGCTGAGCTGTGATAAAGAAATGTTTCCCTCTATTTCTTAGGGGAATGGGTTCTGTACTGTCTATAGTCACATCTTACTTTGTCATCTGTTTTGGCCCATAGCAAATGGATACCCCCAGGCCCCTGCATCTGACTACCACAGGAGGCGTATAACACCATCTTTGTCCCCCCTTCCAATGCCTCCCGCCGATCCATCAATAGGAAAAAATAGCTGGTCTGTAGAGACCACGAGCAAAGTTTTATGGCCCCAGGTGTAAGGAACCTACAAACTTAAAATTCCCAAAAAACAGCCTTTCACAATAAAAGTAACCAAGGTGGTTCTGTCTTAGCAGGTATATAGCATCTCTCTCAAAGTAGTAGACAGCTCCCTCTGAATTTCCGGGGAGTGAGGCAATCTTGATCTCCATCAGGTTCTGCAGTTATTTATCTGACTGCGGTGTATAGTCTGAAGAACTTATATTGTCCCTGATAGACACTTGGAGGGTCTATAGGAGGTTAAGGGGGGGGGGAGACCCTCAACAGGAGACAATAGTAGTGGTCAAGTCCAGGTGTCCATTGCACCAAGCAGAGGTGGCAATATAGAGGTAGCCATCAAAACTTTCTCCACCCTTCATCCACCATGGCCCATTCCTTTCCTTAGTCTAACACCCGTCTGGGTATCCCCTCCGCATCGTAACAGAGTCTAGTGAGTAAGGAGAAGTGTAAATAGATGTCTTACCGGGTTCATATGCCAGAGAACAAGGCCTCAGATCACACTCCTGGCGTCAAAAAAAAAAAAAAAAAAAAAAATGTCCACCCGGAAGTTACAGAAAGGGGATAAAACAATGGGTGCACTGGGGGAGGGGAAATGTTAGATGCAAAAAGGGGGATACAACATCTCACCACAGCGGCGGTCGCCGCTAGGTTTCCCTGGTTATTTCTGGAGAGGTGATGCGGGATCTGCGTTGGTTCCTTTGTGGTCTTGGTGAGCGAGATCTTCGTGGGTTTGTTCCTCCCGACCTGGATGCGAATCTCGGAAGTAGCTGAAGCCAGTCTGGGACATCCACAGGGTCTGTTTCCATAAATTCAAATAATGCAGGGAGTTCTGAGGGCGATCTTAGGGTGAAGAATTGAGAGTGTTTCTTAAAAGTCACCGCTATGGGGAAACCCCACCGATAAGTGATGCCAGAATGTTGGGCAATTTCAAGCACCGGTTTCAATAGTGCCCTTCGTTGCAGGGTGGCTCTTGAGAGATCCGGATATCAGCTCCATCAAACTCCACATTCCTCACCTCCCATGCCTTCTTCAGGATGATCTCCTTATGAACATATTGATGGATCCTGCAAATCACGTCTCTCGGGCGATTCGGATCCGGCAATCGTGGTCCCAGGGCCCTGTGTATTCGGTCGAATGTCATAGTAGTTGGGAAGTCATTGCCTGCCATGTCTCTAAATATGGCCATTGCAGTAGCTGTCAGGTCTTCCGAACCAGTGGCCTCAGGTAAGCCCCGGAGTCGCAGGTTGTTCCTCCTGCTGCGATCCTCCATTTCCTCTAAATGTAACTGCTGATTAAGAACTGACATTGCCTGAGTAGCTTGAGTGTCTTCTACCTTTTTCAATCGCCTTTCCACGTCTGTCACCTTGGTTTCTCCTGCCCCCATGCGTTCTGTCAGGGCGGTGATATCCGTACGAACCGCCGCTATATCTCTGCGATGAGAGGCTTCTAGTCTGCTGGCCAGAGACTCAAAGTCAGCCCTGGTTGGAATAGCTAGTAGCAGGGCCCTCAGCTCCGCATCCGCATGTAAAGTAAGGGGAGTGGGATGTGAGTGAGGCAGCTCTTGGGAGTTACATCTGAACACTGCAGGAGTAACACTGTCCAAGGAGCAGGAGGCTATGGATGTTGTCGGTGAGGCGTGCTGTGCTGTACTCACATGCTCACTCTGTCTCCTGGCGTCGGCCATCTTTGGAGCAGGGGATAGGTCCTGTGAACCAGTGTAATACTGATGTAAAGTTCAGTTTTTCGGCGGTTTGGGAGAAGATTTCTTGCCTTGCTTGCTGTGTCTTCCTCTGCGTTTCCCAGCAGAGTACATGCCGCTATTTGCCAAATATATTACTGAAGATTAGGGCAGGAAATGCCGGGACGGACCGGGAGCTCTTCAGCCGCATGTCCTCACTCGGCCATGTCCAGACCACGCCCCCAGAACTGTGGCTTATAATACCGCTGCTGCTGGCCAACTTTGCCCATGAGGTGCTTGAGGAGGCCTTGGAGAGCAGACAAGGGCCCAGGAGTCACTTAAAAAAAAAAAAAAAACTGACATAACAGGGATAAGGACTCTGTTAAGCTTGGTGGGGCCGTAGGCCAGCAGCTCTGTGGACCCCTATATTTATTGTGGGGGGATGATTATTAGGGCAGGTGGTCCCCAAAAGCTTCATGTAAGGATGGCCAGCTGAGTGTCCAGAGTGAAAGAAATGTGCCTGGGAGTCCTTGGAGTACCAAGATGGCCGCCGTCCTCCAGGTGTAGGCCGAAGCCGCGGTCTTTCCTGAAGGGCGGCCGCCAGACCAGTGAGATCCGCTCCGCCGAGGCCTAAAACCCCCCCAGCTGACAACGGGTAATGTTTCTCAGGAGGGCGGACACCTCGGGGAGTGCTGGCTGTGGGGGGATGTTACTCACTGTGGCCCAGGAGGAGATCCGAGGCCGAGTCCATAGGCCTCAACAGAATGGCCGGCCGCGATGCAGGGGAGAACCGCAAAGGGAAGCCTCTCACACCTCCCTCTGGCTGGAACACCGCCCAGAGTCCTCCGGAGGCGGGTTGTTCCACCGTCAAGGCCGAGGTGTACGTTCTGTCCACGGATCGCTGTGTAGATTAGGAGAAGCACCGTGCGGGCTGTAGGCCTCAAGATGGCGGGGACCACCACGCTGTAGAGTCGGTCACAGATCCAGGATCAGCCAGCCACAAGTGACAATAGTCCCCTGGACCGAGGTAGGGGGAGTCCAAACCCCAGGAAAAACGATCTGGGGCTTTACCAGGGCAGGATGAGCGGTGGATGGTGGCAGATTGGTGCTGGGTATGGAGAGCTCAGTGTCTACACGTCTTCCCAGTTCCTGGTCCAGGACACGCCCAGGTTTGGAGTTTTGATGTGCACCAAAGATCACAATGCGGTCACAGTAGTAATGCTTATGCTTAAGTACGGGGGAAATTAAGTAGGGCAATTATTTTAGCTACTGCCACTGCAGCCACCCCTTAAAGCGGAACGCCATCCAAAAGGGGAAGCTCCACTTATTTGCTCCCCCCCCTCTGCTGCCACATTTGGCACCTTTAGCACTCCTTTAACTTTAACTCCTAAACACTGATCTTACCTGAGGCAAGCGAGGCCTGCAGTTCTTTAGATGTTGTTCTGGGTTCTTTTATGGCCTCCTGGATGAGTCGTCGTCATGCTCTTCGAATAATTTTTGTAGGCCGGCCACCCCTGGGAAGGTTCACCACTGTTCCAAGTTATTTCCATTTGTGGATAATGGCTCTTCACGTGGTTCACTGGAATTCCAAAGCCTTAGAAATGGCTTTGCAACCCTACCTAAACACGATACTTGTATGTTACTTTGTTTCTAATCTGTTCTTGAATTTTTTTTAGATTGTGGCATGATGTGTGGCTTTTTGTGATCTGTTAGCAAGCTTCACTTTGTCAGACAGGCTCTATTTATGTGAGTTCTTGATTCAACAGGTCTGGCAGTAATCAGGCCTGTGTGTGGCAAGTGAAATTTAACTCCGCTTTCCAAAAAAATTGTGGTTAATCACAGTTCATTCATGATTCAGCATGGGAGGGGGCAATTACTTTTTCACATAGGGCCAGGCAGGTTTGAACAGCTTTTTTCCCTTAATAAATGAAATAATCATTTAAAAACTGCATCTTGGATTTACTCGGGTTATCTTTGTGTAATATTAAAATTTGTTTGATGATTTGAATCATTTAAGTGTGCGAAATATGCCAAAAAATTAGGAACAGGGCAAATACTTTTTCACACAACTGTATGTGCATAAGGAAATGCACTGATTTCTGTGAAGTGAGGTAAATGACATTAGGACAGCCATTTAGTTTGAATCTAAAAAGTATGTGCAAAAGGCGCTGGATCTTCCTTTTCCAATATAATCTGTGGAAAGTTGGAATTCTGAGCTTTATAGCTCTGATGCAAACAGGATAGCCATCATTTGTGAGCCCAAAAAGTAAAAGTGCACAAGAAAAAAAAAATTAGGTCAAAGTGCACCACAACAGACACTGGTAAAAAAACATGTAGCTCACCAGAACGGAAACGTTGCATTGCCAAAAATAGTTTTCTTTTTCCTTTCAACATGGATGTTCACAAAAAAAGTCTAATAAAAGTGTTGACTCAATAATCGGAGTCCAAATAAACTTTTATAAGTTCATATTGGGGTCACATTAAACAACCAGTGTGTAAGGTGAGTGTCAAAACCACCCCCCAATTGCACTGAATGTTTAACATCAACCCCAATATGAACTAATAAAACTTATCTGGATTCTTTGACCATCGATTTGGTCTTGCTCTTTTTAGACTTTTTTTGTGGACATCATGTTGAAAGGAAAAAATATTTTTTTTTTGGGGGGGGGGGGGGGGGGGGGGGCAGACAATGTTCCTGTTCTGGTGTGCTATATGTTTTTATCAGTATCTATTGTGGTGCACTAAAGCGCAGGTGAATTTTGTCATAACAGCACTGCAATGAGCATATATCTGTGTTAATGTGCATTTCATTAATGTATTCTGAGGCTAGGGCACAGGTGATTAAATCGCTTTGCTACTGTTCTGTAACTGCACGTTCGCTATCACCTCATTTGCAGCACCCTAAAACCAACTTGACGCTAATCAGAATAGTTGTTAAATCTCTTAGCAGCCAAGGGCTTTAAAAGTCCAGGCTCCAGCGCAGCTTAAAAATAAAAAAAAGCAGCTCCAGGTAGTATACTCGGTGATTTCCAACGCTGATCACTGATTTAGCACTGCTACTTTTCCAGGTTAAATAGAACCTAGCATCATAAAATAGTACGATGGGCTGGAACAGTGGCACATATGCATGTCTATTTTTAGTGTGGCTGTCCAGATTCTCCTTCTTCATATGTCTATTTCTAGTCGGACTTTAAAGGTACCACATATAACACAATCTATGTGGTACCTTTAAATTCTGACTATAATTACTTTAGGGTTTTGTACCGTGGGGGGAGATTTACTAAAACTGGGGCACACAGAATCTGCATGGTAACCGATCAGCTTCTAGTTTTTATTGTCAAAGCTTACTTGAACGAGCTGAAGTTAGAAGCAGATTGGTTAGTATGCACAGCTGCACCAGATTCTGTGTGCACCAGTTTTATTAAAAAGGACAAATTGACCTTTTAACAAAAAAAAAATTAAATGCACATTTTTTTGCAGGTAAAAAATATGCATTTATTGATTTTTGTTTCTGGAGCCCCTAAAGCATTGCACTAGTGATCAGCAAATCGCTGTTGTCAGGCAGGTCTACTGCAGACCTGCCAGTGTGTCAGTGTGCTGGTACATTGTATGGGCAAGCAGATACAATCTCACAGGAAGGCTGAATGAACTAGTTTCATTGAAAATGTTGGTTACCATTCACAGAGCACTGTGAATGAGTGACGTGGCCAGGTAGGCTGAGCCCCCCTTGGCCGGGTTTTTAAAAAAAATGACAGCTAGCAGGGGTGGGGGGGGAAGCTGGGGGGCCAGTCTGTTCATAACATGTTACACCCTGAATATGGGTGTTACGTGTTACTAAAAGGTGAACTTATCTATTAAATCTCCTCCCTAGTGTCAAATAATGTGGTGGGCTAGAATGGTCCCATATTTGCATTGCCGGGACAAGGTCATCCAGTGCCCAGGGCAAAGGAGCCAATGCCTTGTATCAGAATTAGCTCTCTGGCACCCCCATTCATACAGTAAACCGTCCCTTCTGCCCACCCCTTGTCCCGGCCCTGTACATTTGTATATCTAGTCATAACCCTAAAGCAATTGGTCAGTTATTAACCACTTGCTGACCAGCCGCCGCAGTTATACTGTAGCAAGGTGCTGAGGCTGGCTTGCATCTGGAATTTGTGAACATAAGTGGAATTTTGAACTAAAGTGGAGAGTTAATAACCAGTTGTGCTTTTGACTGCTTGGGGACTGCGTGGTTGCAAGTGTTTTTTTTTTTTTTTTTTCTCCTTATTTGATAAGTTTGCTATCAGTTTTTAAAATACTTTTTTTCCCCTCCTCCTTTTTCTGACACTTTTTAAACAGCACACTTTTTTTTTCTTGGTCTGCTAATTAACCCCTTCAGATCCACGCTATAGCCAACTGACAGCTACAGCGCAGACCTACTTTGCCGGGAGGCCTTCAATAGACGTCCTCCCCTTTGCACGCTCCTCCCCTGCAGGACGCGTGCTGTGATCCCCGAGACTCGGGTGATCATAGATCGGAGTAAGGGGTTGATCCTGGCCCCTTACCACGTGATTAGTTGTCAGCCATCGACAGCTGATCACGCAATGTAAACAGAAGATCCTTAATCCTGACAGCGTGAGGAGAAAAAAAAAAGCCGATCACCGGCTTCTGTGCAAGGAGAAGCCGCCTTATCTGTGCCAACCAGTACCACCTGCCGGTGCCCATCAGTGCATAACAGTGCCACCTATCAATGCCCACCAATGTCTCATCAGTGCCACTTAGCAGTGCTGCCTATCAGTGTCACCTACCAGTGCCCTTCACTGCCACCCATCAGCGTCCTTCAGTGCCACCTATCAATGCTCTTCAGTGCAGCCTATCAGTGCCGCCTTTCAGTACCCATAAGTGCAGCCTCATCAGCGTAAATCAATGAAAGAGAAAAATAATATAAAACGGTTTCATATTTAAAAAAAAAAAAAACAAATAAATTAACAAAAATTAAAAAACCCAGAGGTGATCAAATACCACCAAAAGAAAGATCAATTTGTGGGAAATAAATGATAAAAATTTCATTTGGGTACAGTTTTGTATGACCGTGCAATTGTCATTCAAAGAGTGACAGCGCTAAAAGCTGAAAATTGGTCTGGGCAGGAGGGGGGTTTAGGTGCCCAGTAAGCAAGTGGTTAAGGTGAGTGGTTAATTGTTCACAGGTGTATATAAGTGTCTATACAACTCCCTTGGAGCTGGCTCACTGCTGAGGCTGGCTTGTATCTGGAATTTGTGAACAGAAGTGGAATTTTAACCCTTTCATGACTAAGCCTATTTTTGACATTTGGTGTTTACAAGTTAAAATCTGTATTTTTTGCTAGAAAATTACTTAGAGCCCCCAAACATTATATATATTTTTAGAAGAGAATCTAGAGAGAGCTGTGTTTTAAACGCAACTTTTTGGGAAGACAAACACTTTCATGAATTAAAAAAAAAACGAAACAGTAAAGTTAGCCCAATTTTTTTGTATAATGTGAAAGATGATGTTACACCGAGTAAATAGATACCAAACATGTCATGATTTATAATTGCACGCACTCGTGGAATGGCGACAAACTACGGTACCTAAAAATCTCCATAGGCGACGCTTTCATTTTATTTTTACTGTTACCAGGTTAGAGTTACAGAGGAGGTCTAGTGCTAGAATTATTGCTCTCGCTCTGACGATCGTGGCGATACAACACATGTGTGATTTGAACACTGTTTACATATGCGGGCGTGACTTCCAAATGCGTTTTCTTTGCTGCGGGAGCTCGCTGCTACGGGGGGGGGGGGCGCTTAAAAAATTTTTTTCTTTTTTTTTTTTAATATTAATAAATTGTTTAAAAAAAAAAATTGATCACTTTTATTGCTGTCACAAACATCCCTTGTGACAGTAATAGGTGGTGACAGGTACTCTTTATGGAAGGATGGAGGGACTAAAACCCACCATCCCTCCTTTGCACTTCAACATATTCAGATCACTGTTTTCAGGGATTCTGAATACTGTATATTTTTTTTTTAAAACCGGCGCCAATGGCAGCAGAGTAAACGGGAAGTGACATGATGACGTTGCTTCTGTGTTTACAATGAGGAGGCTGGAACGAAGCCACTTACGGCTTCGTTCCAGACTGTCACTAGCCGCCGGAGGCCCGGTAAGAGCGGCAGGAGGGGGGGGCGTCCCCTCCCTCTCCTCTGGTATAACAGCCGAGCGGCTTTCAGCCGCATCGGTTGTCATCGCTGGAAAGCCGATCACCGGCTCTAAAAAAAAAAACAGTACTGGGATAATGCCTGCAGCTGCGGGCATCATCCCGGTATAACCCCCGAAAGCGCAGTACGCACATCTGCGTACGGTCGGCGGCAAGGGCTTAAACTAAAGTGGAAAGTTAATAACAGGAGTCTTCTAACCTGCAACACTGGGCAGAAAGGACAACCATGAAAGGGGTCCTCTGCTCGCTGAGCAGGTGGTCAGTAGGGCTGATGTGGAGGGGCAAGTAAGGATTATCATCAGGTAGGAAGATGGGTTAATGTAGTTAGAGGGAGTGGTAGGGGCTCATAGAAAAAGGAAGGCCAGTCCTGTGTTTGTGCACCAAAACAAATTTGCCAAGTTGAGTGAAGATGTGGAGGTGGCAAACACAGATGTGGCAGCCCTGGATGTCATTGCTACCCCTATGACCCAGGAGAGCAGCCCATCTAGTAGGGGTGGTAAGGGTAGTGCCGGTAGGCCTAGACAGTTGGTGGTAATAGGGGATTCTATAATCAGAAGGACTGATAGAATAATTTGTCGCCAGCATCGCCTCAACTGAATCGTTTGCTGTCTCCCTGATGCTAGGGTTCGGCGTCTGGTGGACCGGGTTGATAAATTACTGGGAGGGGCTGGGCATGACCCAGCTGTCTTGGTCCATGTTGGAACCAATGACAGAATACATAGAAGGTGGAGGTTACTTAAGAATCAATTTAAAGAACTAGACTGCAAGTTGAAGGGAAGGACTTCCAAGGTGATACTCTCTGAAATATTGCCTGTGCCATGCGCAACACAGGAAAGGCAGGGGAAGATTAGCGACCTGAATGCATGGCTTAAGATCTAGTGTAAGAAGGAGGAAGGGTTTGGGTTTCTAGAGCACTTGGCTGACTTTTTATTGGGGTACAATCTATATGCTAAAGATGGTTTGCACCTGAATGAAAGAGGGTCTGCTGTGCTGGGGGGAGAGGTTTATTGGAAGGTTGGAAGAGTATTTAAACTAGGATTGAGGAGGGAGGGTGAACCAGAATTCAATCGGTTGGACAGGTCAGTTAGGGGCCAGACATTGTTGGAGGCTGGAACGGGGATAGATGACAAGAAAGTTCCCATGTTGCAAACAACCATTGGAAATTATAGTGCTATTTTTACTACTAAAAAAAGATATGCAAAACACCAGAGCAAAATGTAATAATGCATTAATGTGTTTGTTCACCAATGCCAGAAGTCTGCCAAGCAAAATAGGTGAGTTGGAAGCTCTGGTGCACGAGGAGCGCTATGATGTAATCGGTATTGCTGAATCTTAGCTTCATTCCCCACATGACTGGGCTATTAATATTCATGGCTACGCACTCTTTCAGAGAGACAGGGCAAAAAGTAAAAGGTGGCGGTGTCTGTCTTTATGTGAGAAGTAATCTCAAAGCGAGTGTGAATGAGGACCTAATTGATAAAGAGTGTGATGTGGCTGAAGCATTATGGGTGGAACTGCATATAGATGTGCATAGTTCAAAGTTAATCATTGGAGTTTGTTATAGACCACCCAATTTTAATGAGGAGGTAGAGACTCAGCTCCTTGCACAGATGGAAAGGGCTGGAACGGTGATAATAATGGGGGATTTTAACTAACCGGAAATTGACTGGAGTAATAGCACTGCTGGAACAGTTAAAAGGCAAAAATGTATAAACCTATTACAGGACAATTTTATGGTCCAGTTTATTGAGACCCCAACTAGGAATGCTGCTCTGTTGGACCTGGTAATCTCAAACTATGCAGAGCTTATTACTAATGTTCATATAAAAGGAACATCTGGGTAGCAGTGAACATAACATGATTTCATTTGATGTTAGCTGTAAGCAAAAAAAAAAAAAAAAAAAACAAATATGGGAAAGGAAATTAGTTAACTTTAAGAGAGCAAATTTTCCAAGGATGAGGGCTGCTCTTCATGACTTAGACTGGGAGGGAATATTGACATCGATGAACACAGAACAGAAATGGGAATTCTTCAAAGACTGTATGTGAACTCACTGAAAAGTATATTCCCATGGGCAATATGTTTAAAAGGCTAAAAATAAAACCAATGTAGCTCACGGCCAAAGTAAAGAAAAAAAAAAGCTATACATAAGAAAAGAGCTTTTTTGCATAATAAGTTTTTATTTTTAGAACAAGACATTACATGACATGTCCAACAGTGCAAATCCTGTAAACAATGGCCTCGCAGGGTCATTTCAGTAACAATATGCAATATGTGGGTTGAACAAACACATACATTACTATTAATCTAATGTAAAGTGCTCTTCCAGGGATAACTCTGTGGGACCCGCCAAGGGAGTAATCAGGAGCTCTGGAAGCCCCATGTTTTCATGAAGTATGCAAATGAAGCGGGGCCCGCCTAAGGGCTCTTGAGGGTGTGTTTAAGTTGGGGGACTCTCTGGAATGTGCGGGGTACATAGCCCGGTGGCCCACGCCCGGGGCAGGAAGGGGGGGCTCAAAACCTCCATCAATCCGCCTCCCGCTCCCACGTGGGCCCCCGCGACCCCGCAACAGTGGTTTATTCATGTAAAATTTATCTGGCTCTTGGAAATCCAGAGATCTCCCCCAGCGGATTTCGTTTCTATATTGAACAGCCCATACTTAGCTGTTTCGCATGAGTTTCCCTAATATTAAACCAAAATAACAATAGAGAGACACAGAAATAAATAGGGAATAATAAAAAAGAGAGAGGTGGGGGGGTACAGTAAGAGTGAGAAGAGGGAATAGGAGAGGGAAGGGGGGGGATGGGAAAGGGAGAGGGAATGGGTCAGGTTACCTGCAAGTACTAGTAGGCTTCCTCTGCGACGGACCCCTCGGAGCTGGATTCGTTATTCCTCGGATAGGTCAGGTTTTAGGGTCTTGCCTACAGGGTTGAGTTTTTGTTAGCCTAAGTACTCTAAGAGTAGGGTCTGCCAGTTCCAGTAGTGCAACGTCTAGACTAGATGACACTGTGGTGGAGTCAGAGGTGTATTCAGCCCATGGCATCCAGATTGCATGGAATCGGTCTTTGTGGCCTTTATTGGTTGCCACCCAATCCTCGGCCTCCCGGATCTCACTAACCTTTCCGATCCACTCAGCACGTGTGGGGGTCGTATGTTTTTTCCAATGGATTGGGATCAGGCGCCTAGCCGCATTTAATAAGTGCGGCAGCACACTTTTCTTGTATTTTCGTAGTGAGATCGGGGGGACCTGCAGGAGAAAGTAGGTCGGGAGTAAGGGGATTTCTATCTCTGTCACTATTTTGATTTGGTTACGTATATCTTCCCAAAAGGATTTAATTTGAGGGCAATCCCACCATATGTGTTTCAGTGTACCTTTCTGACCACATCCTCTCCAGCACAGCTCGGATGTGGAAGGGTAGAAGCGGGCCAAGTCCGCAGGTACTCTGTACCAACGGGATAGCAGCTTAAAGTTCGTTTCCTGGGTCTTAGACTCTATTGAGGATGAATGAGTAAGCTGATACAAGTGAGTTAAGTCTGTCTTTGCAAATACGATGCCCAGGTCCTTTTCCCAACGTCTGATAAATGCGGGTGTGGTGTTAGGGAATGAGGAACCTAGTAGTTTATAAAGTTCCGAGACCAAGTGTGGTGTAGGTTCTTCTGCAATAAAGAGTTTTTCAAGGTGGGTGAGAGAAGAAGGGTCTCTAATCTTATGGCCTTGTAATTGAAAGAAGTGATGTAGTTGTCTGTATTTCCAGAAGTTCATTGGGGTGCCCTGTCTGCCTGTAGGCAGAGATTCGTAGCCCAGGAGTTTGCCGTCTTTCATGAGTTTGCCACAACTGGCGTCTCCACCCTCTAACCACGATTCAAAAAAAACCTATTTGTTCTCCCGGAGGGAACCAAAGGAAACCTCCCAATGGGGCCAGTGGGGACACCGAGGGAGCCAATTTTAGCAGCGGGTTAATCTTATCCCAGGTTGACAGTACCTGGGTTGTCAGGGGGGACGTTGTCTCCGACAGTCCTCTATGCTCTCGGGACAGCCAGGGAGCATATGATAAGTTCCTACCCGCTAAACATTTCTCTAGTGGTACCCATATCTTAGAGCAAGAGTGGAAACGCCAGTTGAGCATCCTCTGTATCGCTATAGCCCAGTAGTATCTTCTGACGTCTGGAAGGCCTAGGCCTCCGTTTTGTTTCGAGCGTCGTAGGACTCGTAGAGCTATCCTAGGTTTGCGCGCATTCCATATGAATTCGGACAGTATGCTAGATATTTTATCAAAAAAAGATCGGGGTAATCGAATTGGTAGCATCTGTAAAAAGAACAGTATGCGTGGTAAAATATTCATTTTTATTATGTTCACCCTTCCCAGCCATGTGAAGGCCGTCTGTGTCCATTGGGATAGGTCTTTCTTAATGGTAGTTATCAGTGGGAGGTAATTTGCGGTATATAGGCTGTTAAAATTATCTGTGAGTTGTATACCGAGGTATCGAATAGCCGACGTGGCCCAGGTGAAAGGAAAGGCTGATTTAAGGCTCATTGTTAATTGGGGTGACATGCAAATAGGGAGTATTTCTGACTTTGAAAAATTAATTTTAAAAATTTGAAAGAAACCCAAAGAGCTTCAGTTCCTTCATCAGGTTGGGCAGTGAGATCAGGGGGTTTGAAACATGGAACAGGACATCATCAGCATATGCCGAGAGTTTATGCTCCGTGTTACCAACTGTGAGACCCTTAATGTCGGGGTTAGCGCGTATTGTGCAGAACAAAGGCTCCAGCACTAAGGCGAACAAGAGAGGTGATAGGGGGCACCCCTGTCTCGTGCCATTTCTGATGGGGAAGCGAGCCGAGAGGGTTCCATTTACCTTGACTTGTGCGCAAGGTGTCGAGTATAGTGCTAAAATAGAGGACAGCATTCTCGGACCCATTCGCAGTGATCGAAGCACCTCCGTCAGGTAAGACCAGTCAACGCGATCGAACGCTTTTTCAGCGTCTGTTGACAGTATGAGGTAAGGCTGTGGCTCGGGGCGGGCACGGGCCCAGTGAGTAAGGTGTACCGCTCTGATAGAGTTGTCCCTGGCTTCTCTACCTGTTATGAATCCCGTTTGGTCTGGGTGGATAATGTCGGGTATAAGGTATTTAAGTCTGTTTGCTAGTGTTTTCGCTAAAATTTTTATGTCTAGGTTAAGGAGCGATATTGGCCTATAGCTCGGGGGTACGGTGGGATCCTTGCCCTCTTTCGGGATTACAGTGATGTGTGCCAGAAGTGCCTCTGATGGAATGGTTCTTCCTTCTGCAATAGAATTAAAATATTTGCACATGGGTGTCTCTAGGTGAGTCAGGAAGGCTTTATAGTATGCCTTAGTGAACCCGTCAGGTCCAGGACTCTTTCCGTTGGGCAAGGAATTCACCGTGGCCCGAAGCTCATTTAGGGTGATTGGGGCGTCTAGGTCTGAGGATTGCTCTTCTGTACGTGTCGGGAGTTTGGCTGCAGTCAGATAGTCTCGGATCGCGTTTTGTCTAATGTCCCGTGACGTAGGGGAGGGGTCAGAATCTATGTTGTACAATTTAGCGTAGTAAGCTCGAAATTCAGCAGCAATTTTAGATGGGTAGAGAATCGGTGTTCCCGAGGCGCTATGTAGTTTATGTATATATGTCTGGGCTTGACGTTTCCGGAGGGCCCGGGCCAACATGCGGCCGCATTTGTTTCCGTGTTCATAGTACCTGTGTGCCATGAATCGGAATTGTTTGCGTGTTTGACGATCGAGTAGGCGTAAGAACAGTTCGCGTAACTCTGTCAGCTTTTCCAGGTCTTCAGGGCGTCCGTTGGCTTTGTGCCTGAGTTCTGCTTTTTGGAGTTCGGTGTGTACTCTTAAAAAGTCTGCCTGTCGTATCTTTTTAAGTCTACTGCCCTGGGAAATCAGAGCCCCCCGAACCACAGCCTTGTGAGCCTCCCAAACCGTCCCCTCTCAGCTCGCCTATAGGGTTCTCTGCAAAATAATGAGCTAGGGTATCCGCGACCTCAGCCATCACTACCGCATCGTCCAATAAGTTCTCATTAAGTCTCCAGGTCCGAACTCCCCGTGTGCCTGATGGCAAAGAAAAGGCCATCGTCACTGGGGCGTGGTCGGAAATGGAAATGGAACCAATGTCTGCAGACTGTAAAAGTTCAAGAATATTTCGATCCACATAGATGTGGTCAATTCTTGTGTATACGTTATGTACTGTAGAGTAATAGCTGAAGTCACGGTCTAGTGGTCTAAGCGCTCGCCAACTGTCGGTGAGCAGGTGGGACTGAATAGTCCTGCGGAAGTGCTTCAAGAATGCGTAGGAGTGGGAGGGTCTTGCATGGGAGGTGTCTAGCATTGGGTCAGGGCTTACGTTAAAATTGCCTCCTAAGATTAGGCCTTCTCTGAATTCAGCCAAGCGGTCTAGTGTAGTGTCTATGAAGGTAAGTTGATCTGCATTCGGGGCGTAAATAGTGGCGAATGTATATTTTTGGCCAGCAATGTTGCCCTTTAGAAAAACATATCTCCCCAAGGGGTCTGTATCGTGCTCTGCCGGCTGAAAAGGGCATGCCTTGTGTATGGCGATAGCTGTCCCTTTAGATTTAGGGGTCGGGGATGTGCTAATAAACCATTGGTTGAAAAGGTGAGTAGGCAATTTGGGAAGAGACTTTGGCGTAAAGTGGGTTTCTTGAAGGAAAACCACTTGGGTTTTCAGGCGTTTTAACTCCCCCCAAAGCTTACTACGTTTGTGTGGGGAACATAGTCCCCGTACATTATATGTACTTACCCGTAGGGAAGCCATGGAAAGGAGCGTGGGTGTTCAATGTGTGCAATTTGCGAGGGGTCCGTCACAGACAGCAAGGTGGAGCAACCTGTAGTGAAGGGGGAGGGAGTAGGAAAGAGACGAGAGGGAGAGAAGACAAAACATGTGTGAGAAGAAGAACATAAAAACATGGTCATAACCATCAAAACAGTATGGATGTTAACATCCACGCACGTAAAACAACTACTAAGGGTCGTGTCGAGGAGCCCCCCCCCTGGAGAAGGGAGGGACCCCAGGCCACGACCCCTTATCCCAAAGGGGATTAGTGCCCAAAAAAAGCAGGGCGGCCTACTAGGGGGTTAGTGTGCCGTCTATAAGAGAGGGCAGGAGGTCCTCCGTCTCCGTCCACCGCGTCTGATATGGTGCGGTTAGACATGGAGAGAATGATGATGCTTCAGGGAACTAAAAAATGTGCAAACCATCAAACAGCCTTACGGCTAATGTTAAGGGGATAATCTAAGTGCAATATGTATAAAAAAAGAAACACTTGGGTATATTTAAAACCTGGAAAAAGAAGAAAAAAAAAAAAAAAAAAAAGGGGAAGAAAAAAAAAAACTTCAGTAGCAGTTCGTATGCCCCAGAAAGGGATGTTTGCTAGTTTCCGGGTAGGGACATTCCCAGCGAGGATTCAGAAAGATGTCGCCTGCGATTCCTCTTGCGATTCTGGTTTCTGGCTGGTTGCCACGGTTGGTGGGTAGGTAATTTGTCGTTTCCCAGGTCTGAGGAACATCTCCAGTCGGGAAAGTCTACCGGGTCCAGATCCAGGGAAGTCAAAAAGTGCGGGAGGTCATCTTTGTTGCGAAGAGTTATGGTTCTACCATCTTTGGTGACTTGAAGGCTGAAGGGGAATCCCCAGCGATACACCAGGCCTGCGTCTTGGATAGCTGTTAGGAGAGGGCGAAGTGCTCTACGTTGCATAAGAGTGCGCCTTGAGATGTCCTGATAAAAGGCCAGGTGAGCACCATCAAAATCAAAATATGGTTTCCCCCTCATTTTTTGCATGATGCGGTCTTTAAGCGTATATTTATGTAATTTACAGATGATATCTCTTGGATTGTTCGCATCCTGGGATGGGGGCTTCAGGGCCCTGTGTGCACGGTCTATTTCGATCGTAGCAGTGGCAGGCAGTCCTAATATTTCCTTAAAGACTCCTTCCAGGGTGGGGATTATGTCCCTGGGCCCAGTAGCTTCAGGTAGGCCTCTTATCCTGATATTTGCCCGTCTGCTGCGGTTCTCTGTCGTCCAGCTGACATAGCAGGGCCTCAATCTGTTGGCCCTGTATGTTACACTTGTCTTGTAGTTTAGAAATGACAGGGAGAGTTTCCTCAAATTTCTGTTCCAGAGTTTCAAGTCTGCCTCCTAAATGATTTGTATCAGCTTTGAGCTGAGCAATATCTTCCTTAAAAGCTTTTTCCACTCTGTCAGCAAAGCGTTCAAGATCAGCTTTCGTGGGTAGGGACATAATATGGCGCCTGATGTCTGCATCTGCCAGGGGGTCCAGGTCAGTGGAGTCACCATCTTGGGAAGTGGGGGAGCCTGGGGAGATCAGGGGGACTGAGTCACTCACCGACCCTGGAGATGGAGCGGGAGAGTCATCCAGTTGCTGTGACTGGCCAGCGGAGGTCTTTGCGGCCTTGTTAGCACGCTGTGTCTTCCCGGTCGGCGCCATCTTGGAAGGCTCGCGGCCTCTCCCGGTCTGCCCAGTGTAGAAGGAATCCAGCTGGGATTGCCGCGATCGGTCAGTCCGTTGTGGCTGGGAGGATGCCCGGTGTCTCAGGGACATAATTTGCTGCGGGTGCGGGTGTTACCTCCGCTGTGGAGCTGGTAATGTGCTGCGGTAGAGCGGAGCTGAGAAGGCACACGTCCTCACTCCTCCATAGTCCGGACACGCCCCCAAGAAAAGAGCTTTTAAAAAAAATATAAAAAATGAAGGAACACGATCATCGTTTACATGTTACAAAAATAATAACAGAATAGGTAAAAGGAAAATCAAGGATGCAACAATTCAAAACAAACAGAATACAAAAGATAGGACAAACGCCAAAAAAAATTCTTCAAATATATTTTATATATTATATTTTATATATTATAGTAAAAAGGTCAGGTCTGAGCATGTAGGCCCTTTACAAAATAATCTAGAGTGGGTGACTGGGGACAAAGAGAAGGCAAATGTATTAATACTTTCTTCAGCTCTGTGTAAACAAAGGAGAATGGGGAGCTCAAGTCCATAATGGGGATAGTATTGACAGCCCCCAAATGATCCACAATGGCTCAAAAGTGATATGGTCCAGAAATATTTAGACAGAATAAAAGGTGGATAAAGCACCTGGACCAGATGACACCTACCCACGGATCCTAAAAGAATTGGGCTGTCATTTCAAAGTCATTGTTTCTAATTTTTAGGGACTTGTTAATGACTAGAATGGTACCACTGTATTGGCGTAGGGCCAATGTGGTGCCTATATTTAAAAAGGGAACAAAGTCTTTACCAAGTAACTATAGACCTGTTAGTTTAACTTCTATAGTTGGGAAGATACTATAGAGTTTAATAAAAAACCACATAGATGAGTTCTTGCTGGAAAAAAATATTTCAAACAACAGCCAGCATGGGTTCATAAAAGACAGAAGTTGACAAACAAACCTGATTTCTTTTTTAGAAGAGGGAAGTAAAACCTTGGACAGAGGGGTGGCTGTGGACGTGGTATTTTCACGTACCCGATGGCAGAGTCTGTTATGCAGAGGAAGGCCTCTTACACCTCTGACTCTAGGCCCCTGGTAGAGCAGGCAGGTGGGGTGGGAGTGCAGAGTCGCACGAGTGCCTGGCAAGTTGCTAGCAGGGAGACTAAACTGGAACTGAAGATAGAGCCGTGAAGGAACACTGACACAGCAGGATGACCACTCGGGTGCCACGGACTGAAGCGTGGGTACAGCAGCTAGCAGAACTTGGTGTTGGTAATGACTGGAGCACAGGCAGGTGCATGCAGGCAGAATCGGACACCACAGAACAAGTCCAGAACAGGTGCTGATGCAGAAGCATAATCAGATGCAGGCAGGGTTGACAACAGGCTGTCAGAAGGAACAGGCAGGAGTGTAATCAAAGACAAGCCAGGGTCAGATGCACGCAGATAACAGGAGTAGTCAGGAGCAAGCCAGGTAGGTCAACAGGAACTGGTACAGATAGCAGGAGACACAGATAACGCTGTAGACCAAACAGCACTGATCCTGGGTAATGAACCAGTTTAAATAGCCCCGTTGGCACCAAGGGCTGTCACCGGGTACGCACATGGAGACTTGTGATGGCATCCCATTCTGTATTGGTGTGAGTGTGCACACCAGTGCCTGGGCTGCTCTTCTCAATGGGACATGGAGCACAGGGGAACTGCTCCGGCTGCCATGCCCTTCCTCACAGGTATACTTAGATTTTGCAAAAGCGTTCGATACAGTTCCCCACACATGGCTCATGTTCAAGGTAAAGTCTACAGGTTTGGAAATATCAGTTTGTAAATGTATAGAAAACTGGCTAAAAGAATTCGGAGAGTAGTGGTTAATAATTCAAACTCTGAATGGTCTAAGGCAGCCCTCAATAAATCCACTCGCCTGCTCGCATTTTGCAAGTGGATTTTGAGGGCTGGAGAGCTATATGGCTGCCTGGAAGTGGGGGGGGGGGGGGGGGGGGGAAGCACCACCAGCAGCATGGGTGGAATGGGAGTCCTTCTCCCAGCAATCGCAAAGGGGAAGAGAGAGCCGCCCAGGTGATCAGAGCGCAGCGAACAGTGATAACAGTTTTCATTTCAATTGCAGTGTTCCCCATCAATCGCTGTCAGATACAGCCCCTCCTCCTGGGATTTTGATAGACAGATCACCCATTCAATCCTGGGGACGGGTGATCTGTCAAAGTTCCCCAGCCAGGGGGCGGGGCTGTATACGACATTGAGCGGCGGAAACACAGCAATTGAAATGACAGCTGTTATCGCTGTGTTCCCTGCACTGTGCTCTGATCACCTGGGCGGCTCTCCTGTTCCTCTCCTCCCCTGCACAGGTAGGCTGCATGGTGGGCACAGGGCTGCATGGTGGACACAGGCAGCCCGCATTGGTGGGCACGGATAAAGTTGTTATTGTTGTTAAATGTTTTATGCAGAATTAAGTTATAAAAATAAATATTAAGTGTCATTTCATGAGAATTTATGAGGGCGTGTTTAGGGGCGGAGCAGGGCCGGGCGGGCTGGGGCAATTGGTGGCAAGTAACCTTTGAGGCCTGGCTAGTAGCTCAGGACTTGAAATTTTGAGCCCTTGTCTAAGGTCATCAGTGGTGTGGTGTACCCCAAGATTCAGTGTTGGGACCCCTACTTTTTAATACCTATATAAATGATATAGGGTCTGGTTTTAAAAGTACCATTTCAGTCTTTGCAGATGACAAACTATGCAGTGGATTAACGTCTCCAACTTACAAGCCGACCTCAATGCATGGTTTAATTGGGCAACTGTGTGGCAAATGAGGTTTAACATAGATAAATGTAAAGTTATACATTCGGGGGCCAAGAATATGCATGCTTCATACATACTGGGGTGGGGGATGGGTACAACTGGGGGGGGGGGGATTCATAGAGGAGAAGGATCTGGGGGTTTGGGTAGATCATAAGCTCAATAATAGCATGCAATGCCAAAGCGAGATTCCAAAGCAAGCAAAATCCTCTCTTGTATTAAGAGAGATATGGGCTCCAGAGAGTGAGCTCATTTTGCCCTGTACAAATCATTAGTAAGACCTCATCTGGAATATGCAGATCAGTTTTGGGCACCAGTTCACAAAAAGGATATGGGGGAACAGGAGAAAGTGCAACCAAACTGGTAAGAGGCATGGAGGAGCTCAGCTATGAGGAAAGATTAGAGGAACTGGATTTATTCTCGAGGAGATTAAGAAGGGGATATGATCAACATGTACAAATATATATGGGATCCATAGCGTGAACTTGGTGTTGTTATTCACTTTACGGTCAACACAGAGGAAATCTTTACGCCTAGAGGAAAAGAGATTTCATCTCCAAATACGGAAAGGTTTCTTCACAGTATGAGCTGTGAAAATGTGGAATAGACTTCCTCCAGAGGTGGTTCTGGCCAGCTCAGTAGATTGCTTTAAGAAAGGCCTGGATTCTTTCCTAAATGTATATGATGTAATTGGAGGGGGGAAAATCGGGAAGCAATTTTTAACCCTGCTGTAGCAAATTGGATCATTCTTTGCTGGGGTTATTCACCTTCATCTTGATCAACTGTGGGTATAGGATTGTACGATAATTTTTCATTTTTTTTTTTGGTTGAACTAGATGGACTTGTTTTTTTTCCAACCTGACTTTGTAAAGTAACTCGGCTGCGGTACGGCAGACGTGCATTAGCTTTTGTGGGCGCAGAATGGGAATGAGAGAGAGCGAGAGAGCTCAGCTGTTCCTAGTGATCAGGAACATTGATCTCTCCCTACTCCCAGTCAGTCCCCTGCCCCCGAAAGTTAGAATGCACCTCTCTAGGGAACACTTAACTCTTTGATCATCACTAGTGTTAACCCCTTCCCTGCCAGTGCCATTTATACAGCGATCAGTGCATTTTTATAGCACTGACCACTGTATTGGTGTCACTGGTCACGAAAAAGTGTCATTTAGGGTCAGATTTGTCCGCCGCAATCCTGCTAAAAATAGCAGATCGCTGCCATTACAAGTAAAAATAAAACAAAAAAGTCCCAAAATTTTTCCCCTAAATTGTAGACGCTATAACTTTTCCACAAAACAATATATGCTTATTGCGATTTTTTTTTTACTAAAAATATGAAGCAGAATACATATTGGCCCAAACTGATAAATACAATTTTTACACTTTTTTGGATATGTATTATAGCAGAAAATAAAAAAGTTTTTTCTTCAAAATTGACAGTCTTAAAACCACAGAGGTGATCAAATACCACCAAAAGAAAGAAAGCTCTAAATTGGCAAGGTTTAATTTTTTTGGCATTCAAAAAGTACCATCTTAGTGATGTCACCTAAAATTTAACCACTTAGAAAAAAAATAAACACCCACACAGAAATCATGACACAGCAATTACAGTAGATTTGCAAATTTTATTACACAAACAAGACAGCGGTAGAAACAATGTCTTTATATTAATAGGTTCATTGCACACAGTTTGGGGGCTTTACACCGCTATGAAGATCCAGTATTTTAAATGTTTGCGACCCTGCAGACTGACTGCTATCACAGTGGCAATCTTGGCTTGCATCGACCCCATTCCCTGCAGTGACCTCTAAAAAAGGTCCAAAGTCTGTGCAAGAGAACAGGCATAAAAATCTCAGATCTTGCACACACTTTTTTTTTTTTTTTTAAATCGGTTGCGTGTGCATGTTTATGTAATCAGCATTTACCCCTAATTTCCAGATGCCTCTTAAAAGGAACAATAGACATTGCCCAGCAAGTTCAATCATGGACAGTCCTTCGTTGCGATCGGTTGGACAGGGGTGTCTAAAGACTGCCCTTAGGACTACTTCCTAATTAGTTTGGGCTATGACCATCCCAAGTCTACAGCCAGCAATAAAAACGGTAGGAAACAAAAAGTAACAAAACAACTTGTATACAAATATAAAAAAGGCAAAAACAGCACAAAGTTATTCAGCAAAAAATGCATCCACACATATTAGTTAACTACTTTGTTCTATACCTTTGTAAATGTTTTTCCTCTTTAATAAATACTTTCCTAAACACTAAAATAACATATCTGTTTAAATAATGCTACATTTTATGTAACTCCATTTAAAAAAAAAGGCAAACTTGCACATGTGGTATAAAGCAAAAAAAAAAAAAGTGCCTTAGGGGCCAAGTGCTTCTATTTAGGGAACTGGATGTGGGGAAAGAATGTTTAAACACCCAAGCCAGTTACAAAGCCAGAGCAGTCCTGATACAAAAAAAAAAAAAATAAAAAAAAAAAAATAAAAATGCAACATTGTTATAAAGACCCCCGTTTTCTAATCTAAGCTGTTGAGAATCAAATATAAATTTTCCTATTTTCCAAATACACAAATTGACTAACTAAAACTGCAGACTTTGCAATTCCCAGAGCTTTGGCATATGAAGTGGAGACCAAAAACAGAACTAATCATTATATATAGCTGAAATTCGGAGGTGTCATTGCAAGATCCAGACAAAAGACAAAACAGACTGAAGTGCTGTATTAAAATCAAGGAAAAAAAGATTTTTCCACAGACAAAAAAAAATGTCCATAATTAGTGCAACTCTACACTGCATTCATTTTCATGTACTATGCAACCTATTTCTGCCCTTTAAGTGGTTATTTTAAAACTATTACATAATATATGAATCTTTTTCAAAAGGAGCAACTAACGTGCAAAGATAAAACAATGATCGTTCAGCAAGCACCATAAGATGCCAATGTAATTTACATGTCTCTACCGGTCACATAACAGCCGGCCAGAGGGCTCTCCTCCCTTTTGCATGTGGCATTTCTCATTTGTTAGGAGAGGCCCTGGTATTGTATTGTGGTATATTATGACACCTACTCTTGATTGTTACATTATTTTGCAATCCCCATAAAGGTTTACGTTAAAGCAGAGTTCCATCAGTTTGTTTTTGTTTATTAAAAGTCAGCAGTTAAAAAAAAAAAAAAAAAAAAGGGTATAGCTGCTGACTTTTAATAAACAGACAGTTACCTGTTCCACAGTCCAGCGGTACGGGCGCCCGGAGCCTCGCTCCTCCCCCTCCCTCTCCGCAACGCTGTCATAGCAAGTGTGGGAAACCGTCCGTGACAGCTTACGGCTTCATGGCTGGGCACGCACTACGCATGTCACTCTGCTATTGGCCAGGCAATCTTCTGGGACCTGTGACACGTCCCAGAAGATCGCTGGCAGGGTGGGGCCGCCTAGGACGAGAGGAGGAGGCAGGAAGGAGGAAGTGGGACAGGAAGTCCCACTAAAAAGAAGGTACACCCCCCCCCCCCAAAAAAAAAAAAAAAAAAAAAATATGACATGCCAATTGTAGCTCGTCAGGGGGCGAGGAGTGCTTAAAGTGGAAGTTCCACTTTTGGGTGGAACTTGGCTTTAAGTAGTTTTTTGGATCAATGCGTTTAAGCACTACTACTAAAAGCAACTTTGTTGCTAGCTAAAAATGTATGTAAAGCCAAATGTATTTTTTCTAGTTTTGAATAGAGTAGGGGATGGGCAAGACCCACTGTCAAGTACCATTTATTGTCTGTGTCCCCACTGGGAGATTCCCCTTTACTTCCTATCCCAAAAACACAGCAGGAAGTAGGAGATAGCTCCAAAGTGAAGCAACATCTCTTAAGTCTAGTACACACGGGCCGAATGTTGGGAGTTCAATAAAAACCAGCTGACATTCGGCCCATGTGTATGTCAGTCTGGCTGGCTTCTGTCGAACAAGCATGCTAGAAAACTGCCTCCCGATCAGTGCTCTCAGCCAACGGTGTGCCAAGAGTGTTGTGGCTAGGGGGCCGTCCGCCTGCCAAAACACAACAGGTTAGCGGAGGACATCGCTGTACTGACGTTGGATCATTAGTACATCAGTTCCGACCAGAGCTGGGTTGAACAAATAAAAAAAACACAACAATTAGGCCTATCAAAAACGCCAGTAGAGTTATCTGTAGACAGCTGTAACTGTAGAATGAGTTTTGCAATGTTTTTGCAGTAGCGTTTTTCAGTGTTTCTTTAGCAAAACTATACTCCCACAAAAGTTTATGGCTCAAAAACGCTGATAAAGCCTAAAAAGGGCTATTCAGCATTTATCAGAGTTAGAGCATTTTTACAGCTGAAAATCTTCTCTTAAAACACACTAGTTCTGTGCTTTTTCCAGCCAGAAAATGCTGATAACAGCCTATGTGTGCATGGACACACAGGATATCAGGCTGGGGAGTTTACTGGCTGCAGAAAAAAAACACCTTAAGCTAAAAACAGCAGTTGTAAAAGCATCTACTGTGCATGAGGCCTTAGTGTGTACCAGGCTTTAAGCACTTGCCAACCACCTGCTGCAGTTATACTGCGGCAAGGTGGGTAGCCAGTGTGGGCACACGTGACGATTGGCTGGCAGGGGAGACAATCAGCGGGTCCAGCGGACACGATGGCCGTCCGCAATCATTCCCCCACAGAGACAGAAAGGGGATCTGTCGATGTAAACAAGGCAGCTATCCGTTCTGACGGGATGACACAGGATCTTGTCTTCCTGCTATGCAGGAAGACGGATTTCTGTGTTGTCCCAGTCAGACCGTCTCCCATAACGTTGGTAAACACACCCAGAGAACACAATTAACCCCTTGATCATCCCCGATGTTAACCCCTTCTCTGCCAGTGTCATTTATACAGTGATCAGAGCATATTTTTAGCTCTGATCACTGTAATATCACTGGTCCCAAAAAAGTGTGATCTGTGCGCCGCAATGTCGCAGTCCCAAAAAATAAATAAATAAAAATTATATATAGCTGATCACCACCATTGTTAGAAAAAAAAAAAAAAAAAATTAAGAATAATCCAAATGCCATAAATATATCCCCTATTTTGTAGACGCTATAACTTTTGCGCAAACCAATATATGCTTATTGGGATTTTTATCAAAAATATGTAGCAGAATACATATAGACCTTAAATTGATGAATTAGATTTTTTACTTTTTTTTTTATTGAATAGGTTTTATAGCAAAAATTGGTCTTTTCTTTATAGCGCAAAAAAAAAAAAAAAAAAAAAAAAAAATGCAGGAGGTGATCAAATACCACCAAAAGAAAGCTCTATTTGTGGGGGGGGGGGGGGTCAAAAAAAAAAACCAAAAAACAGTAATTTTGTGTACAGCGTCGCATGAACGCGCAATTGTCAGTTAAAGCAACGCAGTGCTGCATTGCAAAAAATGGCCTGGTCTTTAAGGGGGTAAATCCTTCCGATCCTTTAAGTGGTTGTATACCCATTCTGATAAATTTTCATTAAATTAATAATAGCAGGCTATAGTATAATTTGCCATTTTTTATTCTTCTCTTAACAGATTTCTTACTGAGTAATTGTTTTTCTTTTAAAATGACGTCATCTTCGCAAGTGCTGTAAGAACTAATTTTCCGGCAAGCATAGACCCTGCTGGAAAAATGCTGGGTCTATGCTGGGGCTGCGTCACCCCCAAGATCCCGCAAGACTCCTTCCCATCCTGGAGTAAGGGCAGCAACAGGATCGGCTCCTATTCGCTGCAGAAGGTTTCCATAGTGACCAGAAACAAACAAGGCGTGGATGCAGCAAATAATGCGCATTCGTGGAATTATGTCCAGGGAAACCTACTTAGGGCGGAAATAAAGCAATGCACAAAAGCGGAATGACCATACTTGTGATGGCGGTGGCTAGGAATAAGCAGGAGCGATCACAAGTCTTTTTTTTTTTTTTCTAACAATAAGAATGCTTTTGGAGCATACTATTAGTGGCATTGTAATTGAAAACAACTACTTTGGATTTATATATTGTTTAAAGGTGGTATCATTGTCAGAGTTTACTACCACTATAAGTGGTTAAGCTTCTGGCACACACACACAAACTACAACCTGACTATACAACCTCCTTTAGATCAATTACTTTATAGTGCAAGGGCCTGTCTCACTGTACGAAAATCAATTGTATAATTTAGGTAGGTCCTCATAATACATAGTTTTGTAAATCTAAAGTGCAGTGTACAAAGATTTAATCGTCAGATTGTGTATGAGTATGGGTATGTGAGCCTTAGAACAGGTCTCCCCATAGAAAGATGTCCCCTCATCTCCAGTTCTCCTGATAACTTCTATCACTTCTGGTACCAGAGACTAGCGAGGGTGAATCTCCACAGTGGAGATACAGACAGCTATAAAAACATAAGCAAAAATCCACTCCGCAGCACCTTTTTACACCTTCAGGAAGGTGCATGGTCAACAGAGACATAATGTAAAGCCATAATAGCAAAAATGGCTAACACACCAGAAGTAACAGATCTCAAATCAGTTGGTTGTACACTTTTTTTGCTGCACAAGCTATTGTATGTTATTTCAACTAATACTTTAAAAGTGAAAGACTTAAGATCTGTTACTTCTGGTGTGCTGGCCATTTCTGCTATTTTAGCAATAAAAATTAAACAAAGGCTCTAACCCACTTTCTATTCAGAATAAAAAACAAGTTTTGGCTTTAAAACTTAAGTTCAGGTATTGTTACTTTAAAGTTTGCTTGGGCAAAAATATATTTACTAAAGTGATGGGGCTGCTGGGAGCACTGTATCATACTGTAGTAGCATCAGCTACATACAATATGCAGCGCTGTGTTCCAGCAGCATCTCGGAAGACTTCCTGTCTGCTGCCAGAACAAAATCAAGTTGGCCTAGTGTTAACAATTCAGAGAAAGCCTTGCATTTTAAAATCAGTAAATAAAGCATTCACCGATAGGCCAAGAGGGAGAAGCGGGTAAGTGACATCACGATCTCCACCTCAGCCAATCAGAAAACCTTGTATTCATTGATAGACATACAAGGCTTACTCTGAATAGCTGAAAAGCACTCCGCCTGATTTTTTTCCAGCAGCAGATAGGAAGCCTCTCGAGACAAAGCTGAAAAACATCTCTGCATACTGTAATGCAGGTGCATTGTATCATTATGATACAGGATTCATAGCAGCCACATCACTTGGTAAAGGAAATCGTTGGCTTAGGTCACTATGGGTACGTATCGGTTATGTATTAGCTATATAGCTCAAAATTACTTGTGTGCTCTCCTAGTAGTGAATAAGTGTGCTTGGGCAAACCCGTGTAATAAAGTGTATATATGCCCAATGGGATAATTATCCCGTAACAAGAAAACCAGTTTACCACCAAAGTGTATATGTATATACAAATGTGACAGAAAATATCATCAGTACCATTAATTGTAAATAATAAATAAAATATGACTGCACACAACTCTCTCCTATTCTATAAAGGGTTAACCTTATTTTACAATTCGTTCTTATACTTCCTACAGTGGCTAATATACAGTCTTTTATCCGTCCACATCCAGTGCCATCCACTGGTTACATATTGCCACTAAATATCCATTGTGCACAATTAACGTGACATATACATATATATATACACATACATATATATATACACACACATACATATACATATACATATATATATATATATATATATATATATATATATATATATATATATATGTGTGTATATATATATATGAAAAAAATGTGTATATAAAGTGATCCGTTGTTTCAAAAATATACCAGTTGTAACACAGTTGTAATATATAAAAAATTGTGGATAAAAATCAATATTGTGAAAGTTCTATCTTGAAGATATTTCATTCAAAAAATTCCTGCGTGAAGTGACTGTGGTGATGACAGTTGAAATCCAGTGACTTAGGTGCTCCCCCTCAAGGGTCCCCACTCACCCGCTCCCTGCACCCCTGCAGGGGTAAAAAGCATCTGGTATCCTCGATACTTTCTTGGAATCCGATGTGGTTGTCCAATGGGGTTATCCTTAGGGGGCTTCCACTCCAGGTGTAACTGTCCTTCAGGTTTAGGCTTTATCTTTTTAAGTTCTCTAAGGAGTGATGGCGATAGATTGCAAAAGACGGTCCCTAAGGATAACCCCATTGGACAACGACATCGGATTCCAAGAAAGTATCGAGGATACCAGATGCTTTTTACCCCTGCAGGGGTGCAGGGAGCGGGTGAGTGGGGACCCTTGAGGGGGAGCACCTAAGTCACTGGATTTCAACTGTCATCACCACAGTCACTTCACGCAGGAATTTTTTGAATGAAATATCTTCAAGATAGAACTTTCACAATATTGATTTTTATCCACAATTTTTTATATATTACAACTGTGTTACAACTGGTATATTTTTGAAACAACGGATCACTTTATATACACATTTTTTTCATATATATATACATATATATATATATTTATATTTTGGTTGGTCACGTTAATTGTGCACAATGGATATTTAGTGGCAATATGTAACCAGTGGATGGCACTGGATGTGGACGGATAAAAGACTGTATATTAGCCACTGTAGGAAGTATAAGAACGAATTGTAAAATAAGGTTAACCCTTTATAGAATAGGAGAGAGTTGTGTGCAGTCATATTTATTTATTATTTACAATTAATGGTACTGATGTTATTTTCTGTCACATTTGTATATACATATACACTTTGGTGGTAAACTGGTTTTCTTGTTACGGGATAATTATCCCATTGGGCATATATACACTTTATTACACGGGTTTGCCCAAGCACACTTATTCACTACTAGGAGAGCACACAAGTAATTTTGAGCTATATAGCTAATACATAACCGATACGTACCCATATAGGTAGCGCCACTTGCCCCTACCCACACATATCTTCACTTTCTATCTCATCCCTGCGGGGGTGAGCAAGGGGAGGCTGCAAGCCTTGGTCTGTGAGCGCGGAAATCTTAATCCTTTTTAGGTCACTATGGCCCAAACAAACTCAGGAAACAAGGACTCAGACATTAAAGTCCAACTCCAGGCACCATATTTTTGAAGTGGTTGTAAACCTGACATGAAATATGAACAAAGCAAGTACCTCCTTAGTGTGTGCTTGTCTCAGTTCAAAGCACTAAGTGTTATTTCTGTCTGCGGTCTTGTTTCACTGTATTTGCATGAGTCACTTCTGACAAGTTTTCCTGACACCAAGAGTGACAGGAGAGGGAGCTCGAGTACACAGCCTGTGATTGACAGCCTCAGCTCGGTTTCTGTGCGAAGAAGGGTATGTCCCTTCCCTTTTAATCAGCTCTCCTCACTCAGTGTAACTTCAACTCCACATCTCCTGCTTTCTGAAAGCTCAGATAAGTTGCATGAAATCTGGGCTTTGGACAGCTGTAGAGAAGAAGAAAGCAGATAAACAGGTCCAACTTTCATAGGAGGATTTATTTAATCTCTGTCTCATCTGAGGCCAGTCATTTCACTGGTTATATGTAAGGGATTACTACCACTTTAAAAATATATTTAATAGCCACAAAGGACAGAAATCTATGTTGAGTGCCCAAAATGTCTTTGCAAACATAGATAATACCTGGTAAAAGTAGCAATGACATTATCACTGTGCTGCACAAAGCTTGAGCAGAGCTGTGGGGAGGGGCCTAGCAGGCCCACCCACTACAGATTGCCTGCAGAAAACTATGGGAGGGGGGAGGAGAGATGACCAGTCACCCTACACAAGGTGACAGAGCAGCAGCGACCGGTCTTTAATACAGGAAGCACCTACACAGAGGTAAAGTTTCACACTGGATTACTGCACAGATCTGGAAGAAATACACAAAAACACACCAAGATCATTCAAAGCAAAAACATGCATGCCTCTTGTATTTAGACAAAGTGTGTTTCTCAGAGTTCAGCTTTAAAATACTTAAAATAAAAGCACTCCCTGCAAAAAAAAAAAAAAAAAAAAAAAAAAAAAAAATTTGACTGGCCTCTGCTATCTTCAAGCACTATGTTGGCTGAAAAGTCCTCAGCATCTGACACGTCGAGGGGTATTAGCAGGGCCATCTTTAATATTGATTGGACCCTGGGCAAACATTTTCTTGGGGCCCCTCCCATGCAAATTCTCTATCCCAAGTTCACCTTTGTATCCCTCCGTCCACCTCTGTACCCCCAATTCTCTGCACATGTGAATCCCCTTCCCCTTCTCTCCACGGTGAACTTATCTCAACTGATGACATGGTGGTGTAACATAGTCTCCACCCCTCAGACCAGTAGCACACAGCCAGAACACTTCACTCGGCTGTGTGCTACACAGGTCTGTCAGGCGGGGGTGGGGGCGGGAGGAACACGGAGCACCACTCTGTCATTCCCTGTCACTCTGCTTCTGACAGAGGGAGGAGAGGGACGAGCAGGCTCAAGCACATGAAGCCCACAGCTGTCCCGCTCTCTTGTAATATTGTGGCTGCCGCTTGGGACAGCGCGTGGGGGGGGGGGGGGGATGGGCTGCACCCGCTACTCCGGGAAAACTGTGGGCAGTGCAGGGCTTAAGTGGCAGCTGCTTTGGTGTTCTCCCGGCAGGGAGGGATTCTCCCATCAACACTGACTGTTGATGGGGAAATCAAGCAATTTTCTGTGCTACTGCAACCCTTGGCTGCAGAAAAGAAAAACTGTATAATCTAAGGCCTGCACTACTTACACTTGTATCTCAGAGGCAAGCATCATATGTGTAGAGAGAAAACAGACCAGCAATAAATACATAAGGCTTCAGTCTCTCCCCATGCCTAGATTTGGCTGGAATTTCACATAATGCCAATATCACCTTATTGATACAGCTGATGTTTCAATGGAGGGCAGAGAAATTTTAAAGTTTAATATACTAGCCATCTTGTTTCTTTTCTAACTGTAAGGTTATTGAAGCCCCAGCTGTAGTACAAGAGAAATGTGAACTTTGGCTATTGCTAAAAGGGGAAACTGCAGACACATCTGGGTCTACCAAACACTCTCCCAACAGCTCTCAGCACACACACTGCAGTCCTGAGACACAGCTGCAGGGCAACCAGCATCAAAATTAAACATAGAACTTCACCCTTATTCTGAAGTTCCCTCATTCCTATGTAAAGCGTGCCTTTTTTTTTGTTTCCTTTTTTTCTTTAGAGTTCTGTTCCATCCCCTAATGCCCATCATTCGCCTAGGCCTATCACAGGCAATATGCCTGCTATGGCTCCTGGGATATGCATGTCAGAGATCTCAGGAAGCACAGTGCATCATAGAGAAAGCAGCAGGGAGTCGGGCTTAGTGGGCCATCATCCTGAGGACTGTTAGCCAACACTGGAAGAGCCAGCAGGCCACAGGATGACATCACACAAAAGATGGTGGAGCAGAACAGAATTCTGACAGGCTTCTTAAGACACTGCTGGG
Organism: Aquarana catesbeiana; assembly: GCF_042186555.1. Classification (NCBI taxonomy): domain Eukaryota; kingdom Metazoa; phylum Chordata; class Amphibia; order Anura; family Ranidae; genus Aquarana; species Aquarana catesbeiana. The sequence continues at coordinate 530,234,452 of NC_133326.1, forward strand.
CTGGTGGATATCTGAAACATTCAGTACCCGCCACAATTAAAAAAAATAAATAAGAAAATGGGAGGGAGGAAGGATGGGCAGCTGGTGAACCACTTTAGTCACTGGGCACATTGGAAAAAAGTACAAAACTTCTAAAAACAAGATAGCGACTATATACTATGTATAACATTTATTTCACTGCCTAACCTTAAAACATTTAGGTTCTCAGAAAGGCAAGTTTGCAATTTAATAAAAAAAGTTAAGAATAGTAAAATTTCCACGAAGAAAAGAGGAATAAAAAGGTCATGGTAAGGTGCAAAAATTAATTTAGGTCACAGAAGTGCCTGCTAATAAAACATTTAGCACAATAATGGCTACAAGTCAAAGTGTACATCAAAAGTCAGAGAACATTCAGTACATCTTTGCAACGTGTGCACATTTCCCTAGATTTTCAGGCTTTAAAAATTGCAATTACAGAAAAATACCTGCTGATCTGCCAGGAATCTAGAGAGCTCCTAACTTCCTGTAGTGAGCCGACAACGCTGCCTCTGCTGCACTAAAATCCCAAGCAGCATTGGCAGCCTTGTCAGAGTTTCCCCCTGTTAGACTACAGAATAGCCACCCTTTTCCTCATCTCCATAAATAAGGGGGTACTGCAGTCCAGCTTGAGATTTTGGTGCAGCAGAGGCAGCATGTGGTCAGGTCACTAAAGGAAATTTTGGGGCAAATCAGATATTTTTATGTCCTTGCAATATTAAACAAGAAGAAATGTGAATGTCTGTGCAAAAAAAAACCAAAAACGTATGCCGTGCATCTCTGCCAGACAGACACTTTAAATTTGCCAAATGTAACATACACAATCTAGTTTGGTTGTAATGTGTAACTTTAAATTGCTTGCTATCACTTTATATAAAAGGGTTTGTCTACCAATTACTGAGAATTCTGCTTTTAGCAGAAACCAGAAGCTGAATCACCCCAACTTCTTATATCACCCGCGAACTCCAGTGGTAGGATCTGTTCATCAAAGCTCCCAGCTCTGCCCAGCAGCCACATCCAAGGGAATCTCACAAGACTGGTTTTCATCTTATACATATAACAGAGAATCAAGAAGGAGAAGCAAGAATCCAGGTCTAGGTGAGGAACATCAGAGAGAAGGGCTTGCAGCCGAAGTCCTCAAGGCTAAAGGAAATCAATCTTGTAAGAATTATAAAGACTGCCATTGTTGACCCTTTCTTCTCAAAATGCTAGTTGTCTGACCATCATGCAGATGCTTGGGCTTCAGTGTTTCTTGTACTACTAACCTGAAACAAGTATAGAGATAATGGATTCAGACACTTTTCTGACACTTGTTCATACAGCTGGTTTGTTTTTTTTGACTCAAAAAAATGTGATGTCATACAGACAACAAGTATTTATAGAAGAAAGCCTGCAATGGCGGTCCCCTTTTTATTTTATTTTTTTAATACATGACAGGGTCTCTTTACCAGATAATTGAGTCCAATGATGTTCACACATATCCAGAAAATTAGCTTTGCCTGGACTGGTCCTTTAAGCACCAGTCAACCTCCTGCTAGAGGCATCTAGGAACACTTTACTTCTCACTTGGTTTGACTTTGCCCTGGTCTTCCACTTTCTTAATGGCTGCCTGTATGGCCTCCTGGTCACCCAAAAATTCATGCGGTTTAACGGCATGGAGATTCTCATCAAGTTCTAGAAGCACTGGAACCCCAGTGGGAAGAGAGATCTTTATAATGTCTGCATCAGAAATACCTGTCAAGTGAAAAACAATAAATCAATCACAAAATTATATTAAATACTGCAGAGAAAAACAAGTGGAACTGAACTCAAAAACCAAAAAGGAGGATTTTTTGTGTTTGTTTTTGAATACTTCTTAAAGAATAACAGTTAACCTAAGGACCTCCTGGGTCTGGACCCTCATAGCTGTATAACTGCAGTGTGGGATTGCTTATCTAAAGCACTGCTGCCTCTGAATACTAGCCTAACCAGATTAGGAGTGAGATTTGGCGATGTCATAATGCTGTTCAGTGTTCTCCCTACTGGAGAAAAAGCTTTACCAGATAAACTGCAGTGCAGGGATCTCCTTGCTTCTGTTCTATCCATTCTGTGTGTCCTGATCATTACTATTCCAGTCATCAGAACACTAGTCATCAGGGGGACAGTCTGACATGAGGAAGCATACCCTGCCATTACCAAGATGGCAGTCTCCACTGGAGAACAAGGCATTGTCGTTAGTGATGGGGAAAAGATCAGCTGCAGGGAGACCACAGGTAAAAATAATGACTGGTCAGTAGGTTTTCTGCCTGTGAGCACAGGTCCCCTTTAAATACCAGGTTTGACATGGCTGCTGGCAGGCTGCTGAATCAAATGTTGTCATTCTAGATCTTTAGACTCCAGAGATCTTGCCATCAAAAGTCTCAGTGCTGCAAACATTGCTATTATAAAAGTCAATAAAGTGTTATATTTCTCTAAAATATAAAATAGTTGAATACCCCTCAGAGAGAGTAATGCCTACAAAACATAAGGGAAGATCAGTGGGGATTATCCAATTGGTGACTGCCCAAAACTTTTAGTTTTGCAGACAGTTACATTTTAGTAGCTGTTCAGTGTGGTAACATTTTGTTGAAACTGAAATTAAACATTTGTTTGAGATTGTTTCTAATATTGCACATGGCATTATATGAATACACATATACTAAGATTTACATTTGATAATTGCGTGCAAACAGAACATGTACATAATTTGGTTCGAAAGTTCAGGAGAGGACAAACTTGACTTTTTGTGAAAGGTCACTTGGGAGGGATGGGAGCTGCTGCGGATTGAGTTACACCTTGAACATTTCTTTATAACTGCAAGGTCAGCTGAAGGGCTGCGATTCCATGATTCTCAGAAGATAGGTTTACTGACACACGTTACAGAAAGAGGCTGGCCTATGAAAACTGGGGGCAAAAAAAAAAATTGAGGGTTAATGTACGATTTTGATAGAGACATCTGATTGTGAGATCTTTGGCAAAAAGGTCTCACAATCCAATTATTCTTTTTGGAAAGGGGCATTTAAAGAGACACCTGTCACCTTGCCAATTCATCTGACCATGTTATACTTACCTTGACAGTGTTACACACCTGGTATTTGAGCTTACACAGAGCAGTGATGTAACCCCCCACCATTTCATTTGATAGTAGTCAGGCCTAGCACTTGCCCACCAAGCCTGAGAACTATACCACGAGACCCCTATATACAGAAGCAATGGGTATTCTTCGATGGCAGCAACACAAGAAGGAGCAGTGGGAGAGCACCGTCATAGCAATGTAGGCCTCTGGCCCTAAACTGGGGCTATAATGCAAGCTTAGTTTTTGGCTGGGCTGTAGGCAGCTCAGACGGATTGTACAGTTTATATCTGGTCTTTCCCTAAGCTCAATTGGGTTGTGCATTTCTCACTGTTGCCACTAGTACCACAGGCTATAATATGAGATAGTACAACTAGACTAAGTTATGAATATTTATATATTTTTTCCAGCCAGCCCAGTAGGAAATTCTTGGCTACTGTTGCATACTGGAGAGGATATATATTTGGGCTGGGCCATGTGCTCGCTCTCTGGCCTTAGGTCCTACTGGCCTGAGGAGGTGCTGCCAATGTGAGCGCTGCGTGTAAGCCCAGAAGCCTGCCTGGGGCCTACAATTCTGAGGCGGTCTTGCCCCGTGTGTAAGAAGCCAAGTCAAATAGAGAAGACCCAGGGTGATCCTTGCTGGAGAGAGCCAGGATGAACGCTGGTCTCTCGTTTGGAGGACAGGCCTGAATGTAACAACGTGCTTACAGTGTTGCCAGGTCGGCTTAAAGGTTCTGACATTTTGAAAGCTGGACCTTCTACATCTGAAAACATGTTTGCAATATTGCCAGGTTGGACCTGGTACTGTGAAGCTGTACTTTTTCTGGATCCAAGGAGACTAATTGATGCTGCTACTTTTTTCCAAGTTCCACATTAAAGCTTTGAAAAAGCACAAAAGTGACTAGTGCCCAATTTTGTTCAAAACTCCCCATTATAGCCATAGACTCAGCCCTGGGGTAAATACTAGATTGCTCCCTGCCTCTGGAAGTTGCACTCTGCCTTTAGAAGACCCAGGGGGGCACTACAGTAAGTATAACTGGGTAAAGGGGAGGACTTTGAAGAGACTTGGATGAGCAAGGTGACAGGGTCTCCAACTTACCAGTAGGTCTTTGTGGCAGGAGGACAAAAAAAAAGACTAAAAAGAAACCCAAAGCAGACATTGGGTGTGTACATATAAGCCACATAGCTTTAAACACAAAAGAGTGCAAAGAGTGATTAGCATTACGCTGACATCAGACATCGCCAGCAATCATGTTGGTTTTCTGTTCCTCATCTAGGGGGAAAAAAAAAAAAAATGAAACCTGAAAACACAGTTGACTGTCCTGAGCCAAAGCTCCACTTTTTGCCTCCATTTTAATCAAAGCATAACCCCCCCCCCCCAATTGTTCTAGGAGGCTGATCCAGAGTTCCAGAAATTAGTAAGAGATGGATTCATCTGTCCTTAGTGAAAATGGAAACCGTGAGAACAGGGAAGAAAAGAATAAAAAGCCTGCAATTACCTATAAGTATCTGTTTGTAGACTGACCTGCCAAACTTTTCTAAAGGTAGTAAACCGCAGCCAAAAACAAAAATTGAGCCCTGGGCAGCTTAACTGCTTCCGGTAGGGTGGTCCGGCTGTGCGAAACAACATACCTGTACGTTGTTGTTTCTTCCAGGTTTGGGAGGATCTGTGCACACAGGATAAAGCTTGCTTTTATTTATTTATTTATTTTTAAAAACACAATGCAGAGGATTAACCCCTTAAGTAGCAGTGAGTGTAAAAACCATGCTATGCTGCATATACAGACAGATTTTACGGTTGTGGGTTTATCCCCCACACGGTTAGAAAGCACTCCGTAGGAGCACACTTAACCTTTGATCGCCTCTGATGTTAACCCCTTCCCTGCCAGTGTCATTAGTACAGGGAGTGCATTTCTTCAGCACCGATTGCTGTATTACGGTCACTGGTCCCCAAATACTGTCACTTAGTGCCCAATTTGTCCACCGCAATGTCACAGACCCGCTAAAAACCGCCGATTGCCACCATGACTAGTAAAAATAAAAATGCCATAAAAATATCCCATAGTTCGTAGACGCTATACCTTTTGTTTTTTACTGAAAATATGTAGCAGAATACATATTGGCCTAAATTTATGAAGAATTTAGATTTTTTTATAGCAGAAAGTAAAAAAAATACCATATTTATTGACATATAACACGCACATTCATTTTAAGAGGGAAGTGTCAGGAAAAAAACTTTTAAATAAGGAACTTTGAAGCAAAATAAGGGTCAGTGTCCATCTGTAGCCTCACCATTGCCATCAATGCAGCCTGATCAATGCCCATCTGCAGCCTCACAAGTGCCATCAATGCAGTCTCATCAGTCCACATCAATGCAGCCTCACCATTGCCATCAATGAAACAGCTTCACCATTGCCATCAATGCAGCCTGATCGATGCCCATCTGCAGTCTAGAGGGGACAGAACAAGCGCCGACAGATTACATACAGTGAGAATCTCCTATCATAGACAGAACAGTGGTCCAAGGCAGCCCAGGAGACGGGACTTCCTATTACAGAAGCCGCCAAGTAAACAGGAGAATCTGACAGCGCTCGTCTCACCCCCTCCCTGTCCCCTCCGAGGCAGCTAACATTGAAGTATTGGCGTAGAACACGCACGCTCTATTGCACCCGATTTTCAGGGTGAAAATGTGAGTGTTATACGTCAATAAATACAGTAATTGTTTTTCTTCAAAATCTGTCTTTTGTTTATAGCGCAAAAAATAAAACTGCTCTATTTGTAAGGGGGGGGGGGGGGGGGGAACATACATTTTATTTGGGTACAGCACTACATGAACATGCAATTGTCCATTAAATCAACGCAGTCAGCAGCTACAAAATAAAGTAGCTGCTGACTTTTAATATTACGACACTTATCTGTCCAGGGATCCCACAATGTCAGCACCCCAGACGATTTTCTGATTGGCTTTTGAGTGCTGCCACTGCCATTCCTTGTAAGGGAACTGGCAGTGACACCTTTTGGCTTCAGACAGTTCCCTACTGCGCATGCACGAAGCACACTGCGCATTCTAACTGGCCCGGCGACATAGGACAAACTTCCAAGGGAATGCACCGCTGTGCTGTCTCCCGGAAGTGGGGAAGGGTATCTGTCAAAAACAGGTACCCGTTCCCCCACCCTGACTCTTGAAAGGTGCCAAATGTGGCACCGGGGGGGGGGGGGTTTGAGCCGATAGGCGGAGGTTCTACTTTTGGGTGGAACTCAGCTTTAAGTCATAATGTGCATCGCATACTGTTTACGGCACAGGGCTCTGAAGGGCTCTGAAGGAACGGCACAGGTATGCCGTTCTTTCAGAGTGTATGCACCAGTGATGTCACTGGTTGCATCTAAAGTTAATACCCCTGAACGGTGCATGTTTAGGAGATATTTATTGTACCTATAGGTAAGCCTTATTCTAGGCTTACCTATAGGTACAAATCAACAAAGGGAGTTTACTCCAACTTTGAGAGGGTGAAGTTCCTCTTAAATCCGTTCTCCAACTTTGAGAGGGTGAAGTTCCTCTTTAAATCCGTTCGAGGAAAAGCTGCCAAAAGCTGCCAAAAGTGCATGACTAGAAGACTTCTCAAACAAGTGAACAGCAATAGATAAAGTGGAACTGTAGACACATTTAAAAAAAAAAAAAAAAAAAAAAAAAAAAAACACACCATCACCACCACACCACAACCCACAACATTTAAGTCTATTTAAAAATAGATTAAAATGAAATATTTTGGTTCCTTCCTATAAGCCAGGGAAACATATTATAAATTTTGTGATGGCAATCAAATGGCACCATACATTTAGCCTGGTACAATTTGGCCAGTTAGCTTGGTTTCTGAGGTTTTTTGGGGGTGGTTAGGGATTACAGGGTTATATTTAAGAGCTAGATTAGGGTTAAATACCAACCCTAGAGAAATAGGTTTTTTTTTTTTTTTTTTTTTTTTTTAAACGGGAGGTTTCCAAGCCGTGTTTCCACACTAAAGCACTGCCCAGTGCATCCAGCACCAGTCCTCTTCTGCACTGAATGATCTTCAGGGTCACTCAACCCACTATGCAAACCCGATGCTTTAGGGATCTGCCCTCTGGGTGGGTGTTGTCAAACCTCCCTAGATCCACAGAAAAATGCAGCATCTTTGGCGCCAAGTCATTATGTGTCGCCATCCTATGGAGCATTCAGAGCCAAACCCCTGCCATGATCCTGCACTTGGCTTTGTCCATCTGACCCTGTCCACTTTGCCAATTATAACCACTAGCCTCCCATTATTGTATGCACAGAAGCCCAGATGTATACACACATCTGAAATGGTCTTCCAGAATCACCTCAACCCGGGTTGTACAACAGTCTGCGCAGAGTACAGATCACAGCAGAAAACGCATGCAAGCAGGACTATTTTTTTTTTTTTAAAGCACCACAATAAGCAAAAGCTGTACATCCCTGCTGGCTAGCCTGTGGGCCCTCTGGTACTTACCGTGCAGCTCTTGGGTCCTGGCGGCCAATAGTCGAGCTGGGTATACACAGTTCTTTTTCATTCAACCAGGATTCAATAAGGGTTGGGGGAAAAAAAAAAAAAAAAAAAAAAAAAAAACACAACCCCTGCACCAAAACCACACACACCTCAGATCCCTAGATCCACACAAGCTATGTGGATGCAGGGATCTCCCCTGCTGTGTTATTGCATTCTGACAGCAGGGACTCCCTCCCACAATCAAAATACTGTACACTGATCAACATTGCAGCGGGCTGTTTCAAATGCTGGATTTCCAACAGGACTATTCGTCAGAATTCGGTCTAATGCACGCCTTCTGTTTAACAGAGGGGTACACATGGATTGAAATTCAGGTGATTCCTGCTGAAATTTCGATACGTGTATACCCAGGAGCTTACTTGGGAACGGGGGGGGGGGGGGCGACGGACTCATACACACACAAACTGCTCTCTACTA